>NC_092190.1:3839047-4024047 GCF_043641665.1 Enoplosus armatus | reverse complement strand
CACAACATTTTGCGTTGTCATGTTGAAAATAAAGTGATTTCCAACAGTAAATGAATACACCAGAGGCATGACATCACTTGATCTTCTTGTTTATCTTTGCTCTCTGAGGGCGAGTGTGACACCAGGCTCGTGCTGGGGTTTTGCAGTTTATGCTAAGGTGAGGAACTGAGCTAAACTGACAGCCGCATTACTCATTTATGACAATCCCGTGGTTCTCAAATGTGTGCAGTGATCAGGTCTGACATGCTGTGCTGAGATGAAATGGTGAGATGCTCCTGGAGGTCAAAAAGCTGCGCTCATATTTAAAACTGAGAAATAAAAGGAGGGGAGCGATGTGTCACGGCTGGTTTGTGTGGCCTTTGTCAGGAGGCAGCCACTTCCTCTTAGATGGTCCTTCTGCGCTTCGGCTTTTGCAAAGAGACAACGACAAGTACGTCATTGAATATGTCAGCATTCCCTCTGTCATCTTTCAGCTGGAGTTAATTGATACTGTATTGGCGTGACCTTTACAGTAATTGCCAAATGACTGGCGACAGAGGAGCTATTCACAAATGTACTGAAACATTTGATTTGTGCCATCGTCAATTATTTTATTAACACAGTACAATACAACTGCATTGTCCACTAGTGGGAAGAAGACCACAAGGTGCTCTCCAGCTGTTATATCAGTAAAAGTGAGAAAACTGATAGACAGACAGGGGTTGAGTGCTTTCTTTTAAAATTGATTGAGTTTTGTATTCAGTTCTGTGCACAATTCCCCTGCTAGGTTTTTTTAATTACTTTACTGGCAGTGACCACTCCAGCTAGAGTGGTTTTATATTTACTACTAAGATTCCCCTGCCAGGATATTGAATTGTAAGTTAGCACCCTTTTTAGTAGTGCCTTATAAACAATGTCCGGAACATTCTGGCCAACACCAGAGCCATTTTCCACAATCCTCAGGAACAAGCAGTGTAAGGGAATACAATTTGAAATTCATTAATTACACCACAGTTACTTAACTGAGTAAAGCTCAATTACACAGGCATTTCTGAGGTCAGCCTCTTTGCTGGAGTCTGGTCAGGGACTTTGCTTAGCTTAGCTTAGCTTAGCTTGGCTGGAGGCTTCCTCCCCCAAAACAGGAGGAATGTCCCTTCTTATAACCCCCGAGTTGTCCTGTTTACATGTTGGGTCTTCTTCGTATGCCACTGGTAAGCCTTGTGTAGAGTTGGAAGGTATTTGAACAGAAGATGTGGTGTGTGTGTGTGTGTGTGTGTGTGTGTGTGTGTGTTGTTGTTGTTAGGCTACTTGACAGAGTGGGCTTAGTAACAGAAAGTAATCTTATAAGTAATGCAACTAAATGTTTTTGCTGTTGAGTAATTAGTAAGGCAATGTGATTACATTCTATTATGAGTAATTGATTACACAAATAATTATCTTAGGGCTGCAACCAATGATGATTTTCCTTATCAATTTGTCTACTAATTGTTTTCTGGATTAATCGCGTAACCATTTGGTCTGTATTAAATAGTAAAAAAAATTCCATCACAATCACCCAGAGCCCCAGGTGCTTATTTTGTCCAACAAAAAGTCCAAAACCAAAAGATATTAAATTTTCTAGAAATGAAGAGAAGAAAAATCAACAGATCCTCACATTGGACAAGCTGGAACCAGCAAATGTTCAGCATTTTGACCTGAAAACTGACTTAAATGATTAATCGATTATCAACAGAGTTTGGGTTTAATTTTCTGTCGATCCATTAATTGTTTCAATGCTAATGTACTGTCTCTTGTTATTTGCGACACTTCAGCATGTTACACATTCATCAACACAGGGGGGATTGTCATATCCTGTTTTTTTGGTTTTCCCAATGTTATTTTCCAATGCTCTGTTGATGTATGGCTGCTGCATAATTCATATAATCTGCTTCTCACAGCACATTTCGTATACGGCCTTCCTTGGCCTCGTCATTGGCCAATAGCTTCTTTTAAGGGAATGCTTCCTGCCATGAGTGGAAATGAGTTTTTTAAAGTTTGCGTTTGGCTGGAAAAAGCGAAGGCTTTTATTACCAGATGATATGACACTCTTCACCACAGGTCTGTGGGAGGAATATTGCCACGCTGTCAGTGATTTCCTCGCAGCAGGTGGAGACCGCTGCACCAGGCATCCATCTTTTATGAGCTAGAATCTGGGTGGCAAAGCACCGCACACATATATTTGCTTAAAATTTCCAGCGTCGAGTTAGCAAAGCGAGCAGATACTTCACAACTAATTATTACCCATCTGAAACACCTTGAACATTGTGGAGTAGAGCTGGAAGTCAGCATCACAGCAGAAGTGACGGTGTGTGTGTGTGTGTGTGTGTGTGTGTGTGTGTGTGTGTGTGTGTGTGATGGAGACGGTGCAGCTGCAGATTCACTCGGCTAATGAATGTGAAGCAGGCACTCAAGGAACACCTACTGCTGTACATATTCAGGGCCTGATGAATTTATCAAAAGGTAAATGAGGCAGAATACTGCTGTGTGACAGCGTAGGCACTTTTCCTCATGTTTAAACATACAAGATATTTCTACTCAGAGACAAAGTCAACTGGAAGGAATGTGCAGTTTAACCATCCCGATATGCTGGCTTCACAATATACCCATATAATTGTCATTACACTGCATGGCGTTTGATGCCATGTAAGTATATCAGTATATACAGAAAGAGTATATGATTATGTCAGGAGGACGACTCTCGTCATCACCCTGACCCCACGGTGAATGTGAACAAAATGTCAGTTATTTCTTTGAAATGTCATTTTTATAGTAAATGAGACAAATCGTATCCTAATCTGAACAAAAAGAACTGACTCTCAAAATGAACCCCACCAAAACTGAAACAGGAAAATAAGTAGTGGCAGCACGAAACTGGCATGAAAACAGAACAAAATCATTATCAAACTCAGAAATTCATCTCAGAAATGACTGAAACATTTCTGATGCTGTATGTACTTTGATGAGAGTCTTGATTTCAGCTCTGGTTCCTCTTTTACTATGAATTAATTTTCTTATAGACATTGTGAATTCCTTTAATCTTGATCAGTCAGTTGAGGGTCCCAGTCGACCCCTCTGCTTTGCACCATTGTTTGGAGGCCCTTTCATTGTTCACTCTAAGGGACGCGATTGCCAAATTAAAGCCTTCATCAAGTCCTTTAGGTGTTATGCCTGCCAGATTTGTGAAGGAGGTTTTTAACAGTGTTGGTGTTGTAGTTTTCTGTCCACCAGCTGCCCCCCCCCCCCCCCCCCCACACCCCTTTGTCCCTCTGGATTTAAATTCTTTTACACCCATTTCTAAATGCCCATCTTTAGCAAAAGTTTTAGAGCAGGTAGTTCACCTAAAGTCGATTTATTTTATTAGGTTTCCATTCGCGTCGTAGCACAGAAACTAGCCTTGTTAAAGTAACAAACAATCTTTGACTTACAGCTGGAGATTGTTCGATTTGAATCATTCTCAATCTCAGCTCAGAGATTGACACGGTTGATTCTATTCTATTGGGTCGGGGTTGGAATCAGGGATACCGGTTTATCAAACACAACTTTTTTAGCGGTGGTAGGTGATGCCTCCTCTAATTGACTGTCTCGTTGTATTTGCGTGCAGTATTTGAATCCCGGTTGAACCAAGTGAAGCACTTTGTAACTTTGTTTTTGCAGTGCTGCGTGAATAACGTTTATGATTATCATGAGTACAGTTGCTACGTTCCTATAATGTTTTGTTTGGTTCTGGACAGGTGACAGGGTTTACTTCATGTGAAACACCAACACGATTATGTTTTCCATCCCGATCAATCCCCGTCGTTGTGACTTGATTTTCAAAGTTAAAGTTCAAAGAGCACTGTTACAGAGGACTGTGTGTTTATTCGGTTTAAATTGAGTAAACACAGCATTTCAGAGCTCTCTGCACGATCTCTGACTGACTGCAGCGCTGCACAGACATGAAATGAAGAGACTTTTACAGTTTTTATCTTGGCCAAAGCATTTTCTTTCTTCTGATGCATCTCTGTTGAATGGGCTGCATGGTGTGGGCACGATGCACAGACAGATGCTGCTGTTTCAGGCGTTCAACTCAATATTTGAGTGTGTGAAAAGTATTTTACTCTGCTCACAGTCAGTATGGGATCTTGGCATATGTCATTTTAACATTATCGATGTATATCTTCATGTAAGACAGTACCTGGCACATTTATTTAGAATTATTTAAATGAATAAAATAACCAGACATTAATGTCTTTTTAGCCAACGCTGTCAATTGAATACCTGAAAAATTAAAGTACTCATTCACATCGATGAAATAAATCTAACAGCTTTAAGAGCTTTACAATGGTCTAATTCATTCAGAGATATCAAAGGGATGGATACCACAGTGTGGCAAAATCTGTGACTTTTTATTTAATTTACATCACGTTAAAATATTCATCATTACATCACACAGCCTTGTCGGATAAGAAGCTGTTAAAATGCCATGCTGTGTCAGAATTCACTCTTCAGATGGTTGAAGGAAGCTTTTACACTCTTGTCCCCTGCAGATTCAGAGTACACAACAAGCTGCGTTTTGATTGTAATGAGTAAGAAGAAAATACAATGGACACATGATATAAGACTATTTAGAGGAATTATTTCTGCCCCGTCCCTCGGGAGCAGAAAAAATCTATTGTGATGAATGTGGCGCCAGTGGAGGCCTTTCCATTTCCAGCTGTACTGGTCACACACTGACGCTGCACCAGTTCCCAATCTATATAGAGTGCAATGAATATGCTACAAATAGCTGTAGAGTCTGTAAGTTTCATCCTCCATTTATTTTCAGTGTTACTGGCAGAGGGTTTGAAAGGATTATCAACACCCACTTTCTATCGACTGCGCCAATAAGACTGATGCAATAATCAGCAAGGGACGGTTACGGTGATGAAAACAAAAAAAAAAAAAAAAAAAAAAGATTTTGTTTTGAACATTCAGTCTCAAAAATGAAAAAAAAAAAAAATTAGGTGTTAAATTAAAAGAAAACAAATGCCACGGCCTGCTCATACGTGCACGTATAGCACAGTTTATTATTTTATGTAATTACATTGTGTGATTATCTGTGAATCAGACACAGGCCTCCATGTTCACACTCCATGATTTGATATTGATTGTGATGTATTCAAAGGGAACTGAAACAAACACTTATTATCTGGAGGTGCTGGTTGACAGGATCAACGTGCAGAGTTACAGCAAAGGAAGCTGCACCTTCAGAACTACAATGCTGTGTTTCGGTTTGTTACGGCTGTGTGTGTGTGTGTGTAAATCCCATGGTGTTGGTTGTTTTAAAGGCGTCTCTCTGTGGTTGATTGGGTCTGTGGTGGAGCGTTTGTTCGCCAAATAGGGCCGCCTAAGGGTGGGACGTAACGCGGCTCATTTCAGCAAAAGCATCTTTAATGTACAGCAGTCAAAGTATCACATTGCGATGCAAAAAAAACATGAAAACTGAATGCATACATTGGTCTAAGTATAAACAGATCAGTTCACTGTTTCCTCCGTTCACTATGTAAACACTGGCCTCATATGGTTTGACTGTGTGTTGTTGTTGCTGTGGCTTATTCAGCCCTCGCTCAGCTTTGAAGCAGTAAATATCTCAAAACAGTCTCAGAGCAGCGCAGTGACCCAGCCTCATATCTATAAATGCGCCTTAGATAGAAGGACAGAAGAATGAGCAATCAACTCACAAATATATGATTATTACCAAGATATTAGCCCCTAATGGTTACTACCTTTCTAATTACCACAGCAGTACACATTACAACCAGATATTATCCCATTATTACCTTGTCTTTACTGTTTAAATTAACACAAACGCTGTTTCACTGCATTCCTGAACGAGGGTTGAATAATTAATGTTCGACAGATGAGATGTGTATAATTACTGAAGCTGTCGATAGCCCAGTAAAACATCCCGCTGGCTGCCTGTAAATGCTTATAGGTCCCTTTAGATTATATGCAGTGTTCAGAGAAATGAAGTGCTACAGTAAACCAGGCGGTGTTTCTCAATCATTTGTATTGACGCGTGCTTCCTTGAATTCAGCCAGCATTTGGGACTAATTGTCAACCGATACCTCGGTTCGACTCAGGCTATCGCTGAGCAGAGGTCACTGAGCCCCAAAGCCTGTTAGTCCACGCGAGGTATCATATGAAGCTTTATCAATACCACACAGAGGTCTGAGGTCGCCCTGTCACCAGATACCATCGCTGTTCCCTTTGATATTATTGACTCTGTGGTCTGTGTTTGCTCTTGTGGGGTTTATCGCTGCTATAAAGGTGCTATATATATGGTTTTAAGTGTTTCATGCCTCATAGCAGAAAATTATCTTGATATATATATGTATATTTCGACGTGGAAGTGTGTTACGTCTACGTGGTTTTGACACAGGTTGTTTATGTTATGACAGAATAAAACCAAAGCATTAGCGTGATAGCGTATATCTTGTTATTGTTGATCAATAACAGTGAAGTAATGGTTGAAACCACTCCAGAAGTGGAGAGTAGCTAAGTCATTAATAGCTTGCTTTTAATAATCTCTTTCTGGCCTGTAGACGTTGTTCTGTGCTGCTGACACATTAGTCAAAATAATCACTCACAGAACACTAACGGACGACAACTTTGATAAATCGTTTAACTCATTTATCAAGTAAAAACCAAAAAAAAACCCAAATACAAAACAGTCGGTTTCATAGCTTTGTGATTTAAGGCTTTGAGTTGTTTTGGACTGTGTGGCAGAAAAATGGAGCCATTTGAAAACAAAGGACTTGTAGCAGGAATTTGACATTTTCTGGACTCCTGATTTATCCCATATTGTTGTGTTTCAGCTTTTGTTTAATGCTCTTTTTTATACCCTTTTCTCAGTTTTATCCTCATTCTTTATTTATGTTTTTTTTTTTTTCGAAATGTTGGGTTTTTGCTTTTTCTTTTCTTCAGACACTGACTGATTTTTCAGCTCCTCACTGATGGGGGACTTTATGTACCAGGACTGACACATGTAGGCTTTCAGAGATCCATTTTAGTTACTCAGACTTTACATTTCATTAAAAAATGAAAGAAAATAACAAGAATGTATTCTGTAAAACGGATGGATTTATTGCTCTACTATTATACATGCATACATGTGGAAACAGCATTTTAATGTTGTGTGAGTGGTGATCACTTTGAATTTTTTGTTGTATACACTGATTTGCAATTAATCACAATCATATATTTTGTTTGGAAAATGTTAATCTGCAAAGTAACCAGGAACTTTAGCTGTCAAAAAAAATGCAGAGGCGTAAAAAAAAAAGTACAGCGTTTTCTTCTGAAATGTAGTAGTAGAATTATGAAGTGGCATAAGATGGAAATACTCAAGTAAAGTACAAACACCTCAGAATGGTACTTAAGGCAGTACTTGCATAAATGCACCCAGTTACATTCCACCTCTGGTTGTCAACGTGTAAATCACTGACTCTCACTACAATAATAATAATCAGTCTATCTCTCCCTCATAATAAGCATCCATCACTGCTACTAAAAGACCTGAGACCTGTTGAGCTTATTAAATTCTACAATACTGACTGTCTCTATGGGCTATGTATGTGAGTTGCACTCACATTTTGCAGCTGCAACTTTAATCACAAAGGTTTGATCCACCCAGAGAAGAGGATCAGGTCAGATTGAGAAGCCTGCTGTACTCGCTCTAGCCTTTCCCTATCTCCATTGCATGTTCTATTTTTAGAAAATCCCTTTGGCATTTTCTCATATTCAACTGTTTGTACATTTCCTGAGACTCGATATCCAAGAGGAAACTCAAGCTTACTCATATCTGGTGAGCAATGTTTGATTTGATTTCGGTGCGTAGTCGTCTTCAGGTGCTCTTATGCCTCTGCAGCGAGAGCTTCAAATATTCAGCCCGTGTGTGTGTGCTGCAAAGGGCACTTTGTTGTGATAATTAGGTCTGATTGAAACATCATCTGTTTTGTGCGCTCAGGTTAAGGCGGGATTGCTAATGAGCAGAGAAGAGCATTGGAAAAGGGGCTGTACAGTTTGGCTGACTCAACATCAAACAACGAATCTGATGTATAGCCGACAATGTAGAGGATGAGTGGGTAGTTTCAATCATCTCACGTTATCCCGGCTTTAAGTGAAACCTACAGCCAAACAACATTTCTGTTTCACTTTTCAGACGCCTGATGGCCTTGAATTCAAAAGGTTTTCAAAAGAGTTTTCATCCCATACACAATGAACCGATGTAGAGCCAACAGGCCAAAGAGCAGAGTGAAAGCTTACTCTGAACATACACATGTTGGCAGCCATTCAGAAGACATCTTTTATTTTAAAAATGAAAGGATCCTAAATGGTGCAAGGGTATTGCAAGGCAGCATTAAAGGATGAGGCTGGCAATATTCTCTACTTTTCTTATTGTCAAGAAATCCCATGAAAAGACCAAAATCAAGAAAGAACTGATCCTATCAAGTGTTTTCCCTGTAACCACTGCAGCTTGCTCCTCTGGGCCACAGAGCTCTATTGTTGTCCAAAAACTATTAAAAATACATCAGTGAGCCACACTGTGAACATGTTCCTTCATTGTGGTAAATGCGGGCACTTATTTTGAGTTGATCCCACGTACACTGTTACACTGCACATACACTGTTGTAGTGCTGTAAATACTCACTGGAGCACCAAATGTGTATTAGTCCGCAGCTGAACATAGTCCCCTGCAATGCTCTACTTGCATTTGTTTGAGTAACACTGGCTAAAGACTACAGTGCCCAGCTGTTGTAGAAATTACCAATTACCTTTTTCAAAATAAAACTATACGTATGTGACGTGTTATTTAAGATTTGTGTCATCACTAAGAGCCAATCATCTCAGGGCTGAGTGCACGGAGAGGGCAGAAAAGTCAGAAAGTGACAATTATATGATAAACGGACTGACGCATTGCTGACTTTAGTCTTTTTACGGGATACGAAGAACATAGCAACACACAATAACACCTGCCTAATCTTTTAATGAAACTGCACACTGACTCCAAACCACAAATGTATTTAAATAGGCAACATTTTAGTTTCAGTCTGAACTACGGCAGGTCAAGTTTGACCTAAATACATTTGAGGTTTTGACTCAGCGTGCCGGCACTACTCTTTTTCATCTATTATTTTTATCTCTGGTGTGCTTCAAACCCAAGAGCGTCAACACGACACTTCTGTGCTGGCCGTCTGTTGGTCTGTGCAGAAAAACATCATCCCAGCAAGCTGAAATCTCTTGCTCTATAGCAGTTGATGTACTTGTGATTTCAAGAGAGATTAAGTGTTCCCTCTCGGCTGGCGGTTGTGTGCATGTGTTTATGTCTGTTTGCTCAGATGCACGTCTGGGTTCATTTGGCTGTAAGATTCAAGCCCCTGAGCCTTGCATAGAGATCGTGAGTCAGCTACAGAGGATTTTCAGTTATCCCACAGGCCAAGGAGCAGCTTTGCAACCAAATCATCCTCCATCCATAAGTCTTCCTGACCGACAGCCGGGCATTTGGCTCAAGACCAAATCTGTAAACAACAACAGGGTCTGTAAGACGTACATTTTGCACACGGAGAAACTTCCTCTGGACTCGCACAGCGGCTCACATCACCTGTCAGTTTGAGAACATGTGTTATACCATCAAACGATTGTTGGTTTGTTTCACCTTCTCTAAGCTGTCATGGTCTCATTGTTGTATATTGAGGTGGAGTGAATGAAGGAGCAAAGCATTTGTCCAAGCTTTTGAGGTTTTGTCAGCTCTTCAACCAAGAGATGCATCGCGCAAGAAAGGATGGATGGATACAGATTGAAAAAAAGATACGAAGAGTGAGAGTTAGCCTTTAGGGATCAAAAGTAAGATCTGGGAGACTTTTGACAGATTGAGAGTGCTGTGCTTGCATAATAACCCCAGTTCCAGTAGTGGTGTGTACAGATTGCATGCCACTGTTTTCATTCCCCCAATGAACATCTGCAACTGCAGCTCTGCCATAATTTGAGTTTTGGACAAAGCAGCTTGATCCACTTTAGTCACACTTGAAATCAGGATTAGAGAAATCTTTTGGCAAGCGATCTGAGAGCAGTCAAATCAGGTCAGTTGAAGATTCGGTGGGACGCCCAAAAGCCGAACGAGCTCATGCTGTCAGTTCTGCTGTGCTCTTGTCTACCAGATGGATGGCCAATTGCCACTCCAGATGTGCTCAGAATCCATCTGAACTCGAAGTAGAAAGGCATCCAAAAACAAAAAGCCCTCTCGCACTCAGAGGAGTGAACTGCACACTGATGGAGAGAGTACAGGGATAATTGTAATCAGGCTGGTGCCAGTTTTCATTACGTTCTCAGATACAGGCCTTAATGCAGCTCTGCACTCAAGTAAAGCCAAACAGCGGAGGGGCTGTTGTTGTACAACTCGCTGCTCTTATTGTGGCGGGCAGGGTGGATCAGAGGAAGATGAGACTGACAGGTTTAGATCACTGGACTCTTAATCTGTTCCTGCCTGTTGGACGTGATGTAATCTCACACTGTGGGATTAAAAAGAACACACACATACGCCCACATGCACACAAAAGGAGCCGTAGCGTTTTTCTGTGCTATTTTCAAGGGTCACTGCATGGGTTAATAGACAGTTTGAGGTGTCTGAGAACTGGATAAGTGAGCCAGCCCTGTTATTTTCCGCCGTTCTTTCTTTAAAACTCAACCACCGACAGGTAAAGATGCACTTTGAACCAACATGTTTAACTACTCAAGGATGCCTTTTCTGCTGTTTCTGTCAGCTGAGTAAATCCAAGAACGGAAAGCAGTGAAACCACTTGAGAACCGTTCTTCAAATTCAGTGTCAAGTCTGCATGTGAAATACATCATGTGAACTATGTGCAGCAAGATTTGAATAACGCAAATAGTTTTGAAGTGGCCTCTGAATGATCTGATGATCTGATTTTCTTTTTTGTTTTCTTCCGCAGATAATTGCAATGGTCCTCTGATCTCCACGTTACCCCATTCATCCTTTCAGAGCTCCTCTCAGTCCTCAGTCAGTTATGCTGCTCACAACGCCAAGCTCAACAGAAGAGATGGTGAGTACAAGAGAGGATTTTCTTGCATGGATTCAATATTTCCGCACGCTTCAGATAGGCAGCCATTACCAGTGAACCTAAACCGTAGAGGTAGCAGACCATAAAACACTCGTATGAGCCATTTTTGTAACGGTCATATGGGTTTGAAGGCAATGACAAATGGGCTATGAGGTATGAGGACTTGCTGCATTTACCACATGTTGTAATTCAAAGGGGCACTGTTTTATTGTTTTGAAGCGGTGAGAAAGAGATGGCTGTGTTACTGGTACGCTGAAATAAAATAAGTTTCAAGTTAAATTTCCAAATAACACTATACAAATACAGCGACTGTTATATGGCAAAGAAAGGAACTTCATCTTTTTATTAAAATGAAACAGAGTCCTGGCTTTCTGTGGAATCAAGGGAGTAAATTCACTGCATTACAGCAGGGCCACAAGGGGGTCCAGGGATGTTGTCACAAGGGCACTCTTGGTCCTCTTGGACCCACCCTAGAACAGCCCGACGAGTCAACTGGCCATAAGCAAATCGAAATGGCTATTGTTGGCTAATGAAAGACAGACGCTAACAAAAATAGTTGCATTGTGGCTATTTCCAATATCAAATCAGTAATAATGAAAAGGGAACAGTCTGATTACTTTGATTTGATGCTAAATGCACTGTGACACAGTAAACTGTCTTGTCATCATCTCTTGCTCCTTCAGTCTCAGTGGCTCCTCTGATGCAACTTAACGCCTCTGAGGTAAACAGGAAACTGCTGTTGAATAAATAGCGTTCAACAACTACAGCTCCCATGAGCTTTGGACATACTCCATGTGTGCCAGCTAAACCTAATTAGCGCTGCAGTTGGTGAATATGAAGACATTTTTAGATTGTAGAAAGGGTACTAAAATATTCCTAGCAGGTGCATTAGTAGAGTCTTACAATATCAGGGCTGTACCTGACTCAGAAGTTTGTCAGTCGACTCGGATTTGGCTGTTCACTACGAATGTTCGACCTTTTTTGTCATATAGACTATCAAACAACGCTTTATTAAACTGCCAGATTTTTCGGCGGGACGTTCTGGGTGACAACTATGTTGTGTGATTATAGTAAACAAGCCAAATTAGCCCTCCCAATGCTAATGCACGCATTGTCCAAAATGTCCCCAGACGTAAACTGGACAGTGCACACTGACGGCTCGTCTTGAAGACTCTCAGTCGACTCATGATTCGAATCTTCGACTTTCAGCGGGCACGGCTATATGATACGAGCAGAGAAACACCAGTTTCATGTTTCAGTCTTTAAATGACAGTCAGACAGGCTCAATATTGTGGAATACATTCTGGAACAGAGGCTACCTTGTTGAGCTAGCAGGATTTGGTGCTCTACAAGTTGTCAAGCCAGGAAAACTCTGTGGCGGCTGGAGTGTAACTTCACCTTGAAGCCTTTCACATGCAAACACGCCCTGTGTACAAATCAGGACTTCTGTTTTTTTCAATCTGAGCCCAGCGACGACATAAACTACAACAATCCTCATTTCATTGACAATATTGATGTTTGATGGATCCCCACTGCCTGTATTCCTCTGCCCCCCTTCAGGAGCAGGAGGCTGGTCTCCTATGGTGACCGACCAAGAACCCTGGCTCCAGGTGGACCTCAGGGAGCAGATGGAGGTGACGGCTGTGGCTACACAGGGCCGGTATGACAGCTGGGACTGGGTCAGCAGTTACCTGCTGCTCTACAGTGACACGGGCCGGGCCTGGAAACAGTACAGGCATGAGGACAGCGTAGGGGTGAGTCTACACGCTGATGTTTCATTTTTATCAGCTTCCTGTGTGACTTTGGATTCATCGCTGATTCGCTGAATACTGCTTACAACTGAGTCCAAGCACAATCCATCAATATTTTGAAATTATTTGGAATTTGTGGAAATGTAGAAGAAAAAAGTCAAAGGCATTTTGGGAAATGTGCTTATTTTCTTTCTTGTCGAGAGTTAGAAGAGTGTGCATTAGGTGCAGAACTACAGCCCAGATTCAATTATCTTACCTTAGCATAAAGACCAGAAGCAGGGAGGAAAAGCTAGCCTGGCTCTGTTCAAATCACCTCTAAAGCTCACTAATTAACGTGTTTGTTTAATCCATACACAAACCGAAATGTAAAAATGACAACTTGTGGTTTTAGGAGGAATTTGTGCAGGAAGTATTTCTTGGCTCATACCACGCTAGCTGTTTCCCCCTGCTTCTGGTGGTTAATCGACTCCCAGGTCTTGCTCCGTGTATGTGCACAGATATGAGTGGTGGTAGTTAAGCAATCTTCTTGTCTAAATCTTGGCAGGAAAGCGAATAAGCACATTTCCCAAAATGTTGAACTTTTCATTTACGAATGTTGACGGCAAACGATGTAAGTTGGCTTTGACACTGGCTTATTCGTATATATGAAACGGGATTTTTATGGTCGGACTCAGATCATAAACACTGACAGTAAGAATTTACATTTAGCCTTCTGCCACATAAGACATCATCTCTTTTCCATGCTCTGTTCTTGTCGATTGATAGCTCTGCAGGTCACGGTCAGATAGCACATCCTCTCACTTTTTCTGACACATTTCAAGGTGTGGGAAGTGTCTGGTGTCAATGCAATTATTATACTGCTTTTTTTTTTTTCTCCTCCACGTAATGTCACAACTTGTTATGCCAGCCTGCACAAGGACTCAAGGTCTAAGAAAATAGCCTAACGTTGGCACATGTCATTAAGTCTTTATTGTGTTTGCCCCAGTTATGTCAAGGGCTGCTGACAAGATGTTAAATTGTTTTTCTGTGAGTTTTTCTACTTGGCAGTCCAATTAGCAGAGTGTGTAGTTGCCCACTGGCATGTCACTGCTGCAAAGTGGGTCTTTTTTCATTGTGTTGAAATGTGTTGTGTGCTGTTTTTAATTATTCATCTTCCTCCATCTTTTTAAAAATGCATTATCCACTGGAATGTAGGAATTAGAGATGAAATAAAACATCGCAAGGTTGAATAAGACAGTTCTAACTCTGAGACAGGTGAACTCTCTTTTGTAGCCAAGTCAGACTCCCCCTCCACTAGCCCTGCAAAACATTTCACAAAAACTGTGTTCAATAATACGTTACTGCCGTTAACACTTTACATGTGCATTAATCCAAGGCTGAGAATAGTCCTCAGCAAACTAACACACTATTTACTTCTGTTTGAGTAGCGTTTACTATAAACTACACTGCCCAGCTTTTTTAGAAAACTACCTAGCCTTTTTAACAAGAAGTCAGCATGCAAGGAATTTAAGATGGATCGTTTTGATGTCTTTGCTCCCAATGTGCAAATGCGAAGATTAACAATCAACTTCAAAAGAAATCACTTTATTATGGAGGGTTGAAATATAACAAGAAATAGTAAATTATGAGCAAAGATTTTCACATGTGTAAACACCTGATGGGTGTGGTTAAACAGCAGCAGCTCCGTCTGGTAATGACTCAGACCAGACACTGAATTTTAAAGAGTTTATGTACCGCCGCTGTGCGTTGAGAAGACGGGACATTATGTATAGATATTGCCAACGTGACCTGCAGCTATCACCCTTTGCAAGTGACTCATGAGAGAGAGAAAAGGGAGTGCTGTACTAATTTCAAGTATTGAAATTATAGCACTCAATATATAGCACTCAACCATGGCATTCAGTGCCGTATCATACGAGTCAAAACAGGCATCATCCTCTGAAATTTGGCAAGCATTGAAACCAGGCATGACTGGTCCTTATATTTACTGATGGGTATAAAATGCACTCTAACACAGACAATTTAACCCCCCCCCCCCCCCTTTTTTTTTTTGGTGTTCATGTGAACTTTAAAAATAGTGTATGAATGGCAGCCAGTTAGTC
The DNA here is from genome assembly GCF_043641665.1 of Enoplosus armatus. Taxonomy (NCBI): domain Eukaryota; kingdom Metazoa; phylum Chordata; class Actinopteri; order Centrarchiformes; family Enoplosidae; genus Enoplosus; species Enoplosus armatus. The sequence goes on along the minus strand of NC_092190.1, from coordinate 4,009,083 downwards.
TGCAATCTCATTAGAGAGCTCACACCCAAGCTGCCTAACTACAGCTTTCACCAAGACCTTGCTGATGCTAACTCACATCCGTCTGGCATTTTAACAAGTGAAACTCAAAGGTAACGGCTCACTGCCAGAAACTGAACTGAGGGGCACTAATGAGAGAGCAGCAGCTGCTGATATGAATGCTAGCTCTCAGCCACTCTGAGCTAATGCCGAGCCAAATTAGCTCTATAGAAAAATTAGCTCTATAAAAAAGCAGGGCTAAAGGTCGACAATCCTGCTGGCATTTCCATCTCCTGCGATATTAAAAAAAAAACAAAAAACGAATGATATGGACACGTACTGAAAATTGGATATAATCCTTCCAGTAGTCTGGTTTAAAATATATAGCGATATATAAAATGATATAACATAATTTTAAGTTTGTCTTGAGGGTGACACTAGAGAAAGGGCCATGGGATGATTCAAATCTAAGTGTATCCTCTTGAGAGCCTAAACGACAGTCTTAATACATTTTTAGATATTTTGTATGCAAAGCTGACATTTCTTTTCTTTTTCGTTGATGTCTATCTGGCAAACAGTTTTTGAGATTAGTTTTGGGGGCAATTTCTCCTTGATGATGTCTGATGATGAGAAAATGTCAAAGAGTCACTTAAATCAATGGCAGCCGTCCTCTGAGGACCGCTAATATCCATACCAAATGTTATGGCAATCTAGACAGTATCTACTGACATAATGTTCTGGATCAAAGTGTTATAATTTCATTAGAATTACTGACCCACTGACATATGCATCCTTAAGCTCCACCACTGGGTATTAAGACACTCAAAAAACAAGTAAAAACACTGAATGATGCTGAATGGAAATGAAACATAAATGCATACAATCTCTTCTTCCTGTGCAAACATTAAAACGTTTCCATAGTTTCTCCCTTTTTTTTTTTTTTAACCCTGTCTCTCTTTAATGATTCACTTGCTTGTTTCTTCTCTGACCCTCAGTAACAGTGTTGACATCACCGTGTGTTCCTGCAAACAGTTGCCTATCTGTGGGAGTGTTCTGAGCCAAGCTTGTTGTTTCTCTTGTGAAACAGCAAGCTTGCACTACTCTACAAGCTGATAATAACCTAATTAGTGCAAGCCAGGGGAGAAAATCTGCGAAAATGTGAAGCTTTGAGTAAATGAAACTGGGACTTTTATCACTTCGTGCTGTGAATCTGAGAAAAACGACTTACTTAAAAAAACTTACTCTTGAATGTATGAAAAAAAAAAATAGGTCTGTGCTCGGTGGTACTTTTTAAAGTAAACTCTTTAAAAATGGCAGAGCTGTTTTAAATCCTGCTTTAACCTAATTCTCTGTATAATATTTGCAATCTACTCCATGGTGAAATAGCTGGATGCTCTTTGCAAATATTCATAGGTGGGTAGATGAATGTAGCAGGGGGTTCCAGATTATCTTCATTATCCTTGAAAAGCCTTATTTAAAAATCTCTTTTTAATGCAGCTGTGAGTAAATGCGTGAAACAAATTATTCTCCTTAAGGGGAAAATTCAAGCATTAATGTTCATGCTTGTTAGCTGTTCAGGTAGATGGGGATCTAACAAGGATTAAAATGTGTTTGCTTGAGTGCTTATTTGTACCAATTTTGTTTCACTAATAACACATAGCAATAACACCTCAGATTAGGTTCATATGATGATGGCGGCTCTAATATTATGCAGCCGGATCTCACGGGAAATTCAGGATGCAGGAGATTAATAAGCCCCTTTCATACATGCAGTCTCTCCCTGAAATGTTCAGGAACATTTCCTGCGCGGGCTCTCACATGTGAATGGGAGCAGGGATCGATATTCAGGGAAATCTGTACTGCCAATTTCCCCCCTCAAGACCTGGTAACATTCCAGGGAAAATGGTGGTACGGCTGTGTTAGGAATGAAAGCAGTAACATTGCAGGGACAAACACGTAAAGGGTTACTTCTGTACGACGAATCATTTTCACGTGGAGCGAGCAAACCAATCACAAGACTCCACTGATGACATATGTGAATCCGCAAACTTGTTTAAGCTTGCCTTGCCAATGCTTTCACGGGTGATTTGATAACTTGTTGAATATTAAATACATTACAAAAACAGCTCCTCGCCCGCCATGTTCCTGAAAATAATAAGAGACGTTGTCCACCGTGTAGACGTGTATCTGGCCTTGGCCCATCTTCTTCAGTTGCAGTTGTAGGCTGCATTCCACCAGACCAAATTGGGCGTTGCGGCGAAAACGCCAGTCCTCCCATTCATTTGAATGGGTAGTCAGATAGCAAAAAGTTGAGACGGATTCAGCTTTTGGAGAAACGCAACCCAATGTCGGAGCTCCAGAGCTCCCAAACCGCCGCACAATGCTGCGCTAATCGCTGCAACACCAGATTTGTTCTGAATGTAGCCTTAAGGCAAACTACTGGCCATTACTCTCCATGAGCAGGATTGAGCCCACTGGTGCTAATGTCATGGAATACCCAGGACAGCTCCGCGATCTGTGCAGTGCGCAGAAGCTACGATATTTAAAGTTCATGTACACCTGACCAGCACATGGGAGGAGTTTGCCTTCAGAGCTTTCTGCCTTTCTGACATTAAGACAGAGCTTTCACCCAGGAGGCCGCTGTTCGTGTCCAAACCATGGTATTTTCCTCAACCAAGTAATTATGGTGCCTAAACCTAACCTAACCATGTGTTAGAAAGGCTTTCTGGCAAAAAGGCCTGAAGCCTATTAATGTTTGTTTATTAATTGTCCCCGGGCCTCCTGTCATTTTGCAAAAGTAGCCCCTGGGCAAAGCAAGTATTCCTGTTACACTCGCATTGAGGGAAAACCTTGAGTGACATTATAGTTACATCAGTGCCATGGTATAACTAAAATACCTTCTTCTAAATGTAACCCCAAAAGGCGTGGTGGACATTTTTTGTTGACAAAAACAAAAATATCTATAAAAGAACCTCTGCTACTAGCTAAGATATTGAAGAAATATCTAAGGCTCTTGTGATCCTGGTCGGGGGACTTTGGGCTGACTGACTGGCATCAGGGATTGTTGTAGTATTTTCACTCATGGCAAGGTCATGTACTCGTAGCTTTCTCTTCACTGTGTACCCTTAGGCTGTTTAAATGGCCAATGACCTTTTGGAACATACTGTAGCATCTTCATCGCCAGCAGCAGAATTTATCCCCCAGTGAATTGATTAAAATAAATTTATGTGCCTGTGCTGTATGCAACACAAAGGAAAGCTGACACAAGGGAGCTCATCACTGGAGAGGAAGAGTAAAGAGGCTTAATGAATGGGGAGGGAAACTGTTCCATAGTGACAGAAACATAAATAGAAATAATGATGTCACTTTGGGGTTAGGACTGTTTGTGTGGATAAGGACCGACCTCGGTCCTCTGGACCTCTGGAAAATCTTCTGTACCCGCGGGCCTTTATTCCGAGACTTTACTTCATCTCCCAGTTGGAACACACAGGATGTTCTGCAAGTTTTCCCAGAGAGGAAAACAAACGTCATAGTTCAGGACAGCCTCAGTGGTGTTCTCGTAGTGGTATTGCTCTTGAATACTAATGACTCTTGCTGATGTGAGTTTTTCTTAGCTAATGAACAGATAGAATGACTGCACTGCAGCTTCAATCAGAGTTCATTTGGTTCATTAGATTTTCCAGACGTTCAGCTGGGAGTCAAGCGGAAAGACACGGTTAATGATTACAACAAAAAGAAGAGGAAGCAGAGTTTCACGAGCTTCATACCAAACATGTAACATACAAACAGCACATCCCTTGATTTTGATAGCATGCTATCCTATTCATGGAATATTTCAGTCAGTATCTTAAATGTGCATTGGGGTCTGCCAAAAGTTACAACTGTTTTGTTTTTTTCACCTGATAGATTTTTGTATTTCAGTTCTTGGCATTGCTTGTGGTTTGCTTGTGTTGCCAGCACTGAAATCTTTGACTATTTTTGATTAATAAATAATTACTGAGGATGTTTTCATCTAGAACTTTACTTTTGATTGTTGCCTATCTAGTCATGAATATTTTATATAAATATGTTTTAAAGAAATAATTAAGACTTGAAATCACATCTCCAGGGGTTTTAAATTACAGCTCTTGTATGCGGAGCAATCAGATAGTCTTCTACTGCAGTTCACAAGGTCATGGCTAAAGCCCTGTCTGACAAGCACAGCAGCATGTTTTCATCAGCCTGATTCCCAATAAAACACTAACAACTACATTTGATTTTTTTTTTTTTTGTCTGAAAGCATTTCGAAGGGCATGGGGCAAAGCTGCTCTCTGCAAACACTGACCATGCATTGGTTAACCTGCAAAATGTCAGGCAGTCAAGACAGTCTGAGACAGTCCATGCCACCATGAGGTAATCACACAATCAAAATAATGTTCACTGCCACTGTAAATAAACTGGTAGGGTCCCTGTGACAAGTGAAATTTCTGCAACATCTGGCCAAATTCATCTCCTACCACTCTTGGGGCACGGACTGTCAAACAAACCTTCAGCTGCTCTACCTGTAAATCACATCCCAATCTGTCTAACACTCAGACACAGTCATTTTGTCTCCAAAGTATCTCGTTCAGTAAATTATGACAATCTTATTACCATTACGCACGCTGGAATTCCATCCTCGCCTCCCCCTTCCCTCCAAATTTGGTCTGCTGAGTGTGAGATCGCTGTCAAACAAATCCTCGTCCCAAAATCGAAACTGCTTCTTTATCGCTGAGCCTTGGCTTTCCCCTGATGACCTCTCCCCCCCTCATTGAAGCCACTCATTCAGGCCACTCTCACTTTCATCAAACCAGGTTACAAGCACGATGTGGTGGGGTTGCCGTGACTCACAAAAATACCCTCAAGTGCTCTATTAATTCTACAGGCCCCTTTTCATTTTTTGAATTTTTGGCTTTTGTGATAGATGGCACCCCGCTGGTCTTCTGCCTACTAGTGAACAGACCCCTATGCCCAATATTGATTTCATCAGTGAATTCTCTGATCTCCTTTTCCCACATTGCTCTAAAATACGACAATATTCTCATTCTCAGAGATTTCAACGTCCACATTTGCTGTCCCTCCGTAGCTATGACCTGTGATTTTATACATTTCCTTGAATCCTTTGGTCTCCCAACAGTCTGTGAATGGCCATACCCTAGATTTAGTTCTCTCCTCAGGTCTATCTCCAACCCTGTGATAGAAGATTTATCTCAATTTGCCACATGCTTCTCTTGTCAGCCCTGCTCTTGTCCATTCCAAATTCCAAATTCTTCTACTGCCACTAGGTTTGCAGAAGCCAATAGAGAGGCTCCCATCATTACCAGTATCGAGGTCGCACCATGAGCACAGAGGAACTTAGTAAGTAAAAGATAAAAAAAAAAAAAAAAGCGTGGCTTAATAACAATAATAGAGAAATATGGAAAGCATGCACAAGGGCAGAGCGGAGGCGGAAGTGAGATAAATTGCAGATCTCATTTCAAATTCTGAAGGATCTCTTGGATAAATACCAGCTGGCTGTCAAAAATGCCAAGGCTCAATATATTTCTGATCTTATTGACAAAAACTGTCATAATCCCAGGGTCCTTTTTAGTGTGTTAAACTCTGTCACCTCCTCCACTCCCACCTCCTGCTTAGAAGCGTCCGTCTCTAAATGTGAGGATTTCCTAAACTTTTTTACAAAGCACTTGACATCAGAGCTGGTATTATTCCATCTGTAAATAGTCTATCCATCTCCTCTGAGAACACTGCGGCTCTAAATTCCCTTAACTCCATCACTTTACCAGAACTTTATCATCATATTATTTATTCTATGAAGACCTCCACCTGTTCTCTCGACATTATTCCAACGAAACTCTTCAAAGAAGTTATTGGCACCATTAGTCCCAGCATTCTTTCAATTATCAATAGCTCCCTGGAAACCAGCCATGTTCCCCAGTCTTTCAAATATTCAGTTGCCCAGCCAAAACACTTAATCTAGATCCGTCAGTCCTCAGACCAATCTCCACACTCCCCTTTCTATCTAAAATCCTTGAAAAAGTCATTTTTAACTAACTGTTGTCCGACCTGTCGCTAAAATTGCAGTTTTGACAAATTCCAATCTGAAGGCTCAGTTCAGAGCTCTTCACAGTACTGAATCCCATTAAACCAAAGGGCAGGGGTCTTTGGTTCTGCCTTAAACTGGTTTTCTTCATATTTATCCAACAGATATTTCATTGTCTCTATTAGCAACTCACCTCCTTCCTCAGCCCCCATGTCTCAAGGTCCCATACTTGGTCCAATCCTCTGTGATCTATTTGCTTTCGCCAGGCCACTTTAAACATAGTATATATTTTCACTGTTATGCGGATGACACATAGATTTATATCTAGATTCCCCTAGAGCCTAATATCTACAACAAACTAACTCACCTCAATGACTGTCTTCAAGACATCAAATCCTATATGCCTGCAAACTTTCTTCAGCTCAATAGAACTGAAGTGATTCTATTTGGACCACAGCATTTGACCAACATTATTTCTCCTCGTCTCGGCCCTTTGGCCCCCTCTGTTTAACCACATGGAAAACATCTTGGAGTCATATTCGATTCAGAATTACTTCTGACCTGGAGAAAGTCATCCATGCCTTCATGTCCCCCTGCTCGTTATATTTTGCCATGACTCAGTCTTGTTTATCTCGTCTCCAATTACTTAAGACTGAAGCAGCAAGAGTTTTAACAAGGTCCAAAAACAGGGAGCACAGTACTCCCATTGTTGCCTCCGGCTGGCTGCCTGTTAGCTGCAGGATTTATTTTAAAAAAATCCTGATGCTTGTCTATGCAAAGTGTTAAATGGTCTCCCCCTATCTTACATTGCAGAACTCCTATCACACTGCGAGAGAACTGAGATCGTCTGACCAAAGACTTCTGTCTGTCCCGAGATCCAGGACTAAGTGTTATGGGGACAGGGCCTTCTCTATCACTGCCCCAAAACTACGGACTACTCTTCCTCCCACCATCCGATTCTCCCCCACTATTGACAGTCATCTTAAAATACACTTTCTTCACTCATAAGCCTTTAACTGTGCCTAACTTAACCACCTTATTGTTATTATAGTTTTATCATTATTATCATTGTTATTCATCATTCATCACTCTGATTTTTCTTCTCTTGTGTGTTTTTCTCTGTGCGCGCTGTAAAGCACTGTGATGTGTGTGAAGTGCTTTATAAAGTAAAAGTGCCATGAAAATGTACAGTATGTCTTGTTGTTTTCGAGGCCAGCGTGTTTCTCTTATTTCGTTTGCAGCTTTGAAGTAATACATTTGCTTTGACCAAATGTGTGAGCCCCAGTGCCATTTGTTAATCCCTCCTGTGCAGACATGAATTACTGTGCATGTGTAAATAAGCCTAGCTTGTATGTGTGCGAAAGAGTCAGCCACAAGGATCCACTCAGCAAATGGCTCAAAATGGAAAAGGGGTGGCATAAATCACAATAACAGCCTGAACAGTCGCACTGTTGCCTTGATTGTCTACCAAGAAGCAGCATCCTGGTGCATTTAATGACGCTTCTGCTTTGCAGCGTTCTAAAGGCATCGGATGATCATGGATGGTCATTTGTGCCGCTGGTCATTGTGTTTCTGTTCTTGCAGTAAGCTGAATTATTGGCATTGTCTGACTGTGTTGGACTATTCACAAAAGCCTGAAGCTCCGCTGTCAATGATCTATATGTTTGGTTCTTTATAGTGCGAGTACTTATTGATTTGATATGTCACCTGCCTAGAAACGGTTATGAAGAAGCTGGTAATCATTAGTCATTTGGAGAGGAGAGGTTGTTTGTCTCTGTTTCTGTCTCCATCTCTCACTCTGCTACTCTGTTTCTCTGTTTATGTCCCCTGGCTTTAGATGAGGGGTGGAAAAGAGAAAAGAAGAATGACATCTCGCAATTGTACTCAGAGGTTTTTGTTTTTAGCTCTGCAGGGAGAAAACACAATACGAGAGCCCTTATTTCGCCCCTGGCTTCCTCAGTGGTGATTTTTCCTCCGTCTCACATGAACCTGTTCGAACGGATATTCTCATATTTCTACACCACACGATGAATCTCATCGCTTTACATCAAATAGTATGTTCAAGGATAGGAAGAAGACATTGCCCTTGGGTTTGCCTTGTCAGCACTTTGTTGTTGACCGTGCTATTCGAGGATTTAGATTTTTATTCTGCTTATATTTCATGTATTCAGCTAAAACACAGACTTCTCTTCTCCCTGGTGAAAACATTACTGTTCATTTTGGATCCGAGGTCATTTGTTGTTTCTCGGTGGAGCTTTGGTCACTTGTTTTACGCTGCCATGATAACCACAATCTTTCTCCCTCTGTGGACCTGCAGAGATTTGTCGGGAATGTGAATTCGGAGGCTGTTGTCCAGAACAAGCTGTCCCACCCCGTGAGAACGCGCTTCCTGCGTTTCGTCCCTCTCGACTGGAACCCCAGTGGCTGGATGGGCCTCAGAGTGGAGGTGTACGGCTGCTCCTACAGTGAGTAACAGACAGCCTGCAGTCAATACCACACTCTGAAAGCACTCCGTCTACACGTCAAAACCTGGTGTGACACCGCCTGGAAGGAATTTCTTCCCTTATACATCCGGCTTTGCAGCTGCACTCTTGATGGAGAGTTATCAGGCCTATTTTCTCTTCACTTGGTTTTGACACACTGTTTGATACTCCAGACAGCAGTGAAATGATGAATCAAAAACCAGACAGCCTGGGTGTGAAACATATATGCGCAGTGATTACCTCATGTTCCAGAATAAAACTGCTACTACTACTAGTGAGGCTCTGGGAATCAGTTGTTAGCAGAATTCTACCACAATTAACCTCAGCATCTTCATTTTACAGTGAAAGGGAATATTAATTTGAACATGTATGTTTGCTTAATACACTTTGTGTGCTATACAGCAAACTGAAACCCTCCAAAATACTCCGAAACAAGCCCCAATGTTTATGCTCTGTTAGACCTTTTTTTTTTTTCTTTCTTATAAGACGTCTGACAGGTCTGTGCTAGATTAGAGAGCAGGCAACCTGTGTTATTGTATGGCTTTGTTTACCCTGCAGCAGCTACAAATACAGTAAAGTGTTGAGTGGAGCTGATTTTTTTTAATAAATGTTGCTGCAAAGTACAGCATGAATGGTAAGAACTACCATGACCTACAAAAAGACAGATAATGTAAAAACCTGCCCAATGCAGCTCAGATCATATTGAGGCTCTTAATGCTTACACTCGCACCGATTAATACTAAAATCATTATTTGTTTGCTTGTTTATCTTTCCCATCATTACTCCCTGGCTCATTATATGAAATGGTGTCAATATAGGTGATTTAACCGGTTTAATTGTAAAAAAAAAAAAAAATCTTTTTGAAATTAAACATTGTTTTCTGGTTGTCAAAACTTAAATACCTAAATATCTTAGAATAACATGCTTTTATACTTCAGAGTATATCCATGTTGGTTTCATCTCCGAGTCATTGCTGTGTGCCATGACAGAAAAAAGGTGTCCCACGTAACGTGGAAATGACAAAGGAGTAACTCAGTGGGTCTATTCATAAAGTGCAACACGCACTGGCGAGCTTCAAGTCATGAAACACACACCGGATGTGCCAAACCTGGGAGCAAATGTGAAAATCGCTGCTTTTCTGGAGCACGAGCCAGAACGCATGCCAAGACACCGCTGGTGTGTGGGCTTACACAGAAAACAATGGCTGCAGGTGCATCAGTGTGTTGCCCTTAATGCTTGGCTTTACGACTGCAATGAATTACCCTAAGACAACGGAATAATTAAGTTGTTTTCATTCCCAAAGTTGCACTATCAATTATTTAGGAATAAGAGATTGAATAATAAAAGGATACATTAAAATAATTCCACACTTGTAACTGTAATAAGACGCAAAACCAACTGGACCTCTGTGACTGTGCAGTAGATGATAAAAAGAAACGCTGTTCAGGCTCACAGTAACATTTATATCCTGAGCAATCCTCAATAAAATACATATAATGGGGATTCACTGACACACCTCTCCCACGCATTGTGAAGCAGCACTAACTAGATGAGCCAGTGAATTAATGCACTGTGAAACACAGTCAGAATATCCCACAGTGATCAGTTTTATGGCGCCCGACCACCACACAGTGAAGTGCATTACTGTTGAAGGAGAAGGTATAAAACGAATGCTGCCTCATATACTCCCTTGTTCTTCCATTGGTCAATATATTTTTGGATGTGCTTATGTATATAAACTAAGGAAAACTGCATATAAATTACAATACGACTGATGAACGAGTTTAATTACAGAAACAACTAAACTGGCGAGACATACTGAGAAAGAGACACATGCAGGTCACATTGTTATGCAGCTCGTTCTGCTGCAATACCGACTGTAATCTATGCAGGAGTGTCTCTCTGAAGCAGGATTATATAGAGGTGACACTGAGAATGCCCCCCGTACCATTAACCGATCGCAGATATCTTCTCCAGGACTCCCTGAAATCATCTGTATACGAATGAGGAGAGTGAAACAGGGAGAGTGTAATGGAGATTGAGATTGTCTCCATTTTGAGTGCTGGTTTAGGTGCCATGAGTCGAGCGAAGGTATTTGTAAACAGACGCATCCTTCATGACTGAGCGCAGCGCTCTCCCCCTTCTCGCTCAGATTACTGTATAACAGCCGGGCTCCCAGCGCTGCTGCAGTTAGTCAACACAAAGCCAGGCCGCTTTCAAACAGCAGTCAACACAACTGCACATCTGATAAACCTGTGTGATAAGTCTGTGCCGACTGCTACTGCTGCTTAATCATATTTTTAATTGTTTTGCTGGGAACGTTGGATGGATTACTGTGGTGTGTTAAATTGATTTGAGTACGGATTATTGCAGCCAGTGGCCTGAAATGAAATGGCTTGTCCGGTGGGCGGATCGATCCCCAAAGTGTCGATACCACCGATACTAAATCTTGTTTTGAGTATGGATACCAGCGTCAAGAGAACGCATGCCAAAGAATGGATCCATCTCGTGTTTATGTGATTCAGTAACGGTTAATAGTAAAATGAAATGGCTACGTTGGGCAAATTATTTTGGAAGTAATTAAAATACTCCCTGAAGTAGCCTATTAATGATGCATCCCCCCCCCCCCCAACATAATAGTACGTTAGCTTTTAACAATAAAAGGTATCAAATATTGTCATCCGTATCAGTGATTCTGGCTCCGGTAGGACTTGATATGGGATCTAAACCTAATTCTTCTATTTACTGTCCTGTTGTTTTTCTTCTCGTTGTTTCCTCTTATGAGTGCAATAGCACACAATTACTTCTTTCCATTTCTTTTTTTTTTGTTGCCAGATTTATCCCACAGAGTTGATGGTGTGCCAAGTTCAGTTTTCATGAAATTAGTATTTTTGTGAGCAAAAACCGACCACTCCAACCCTCCCAGCAGCCATCGAGCATAGAGATTAGTTGCAGTAGTCGTATACAATCTTACAATCTAGCATTTTAACAATTAAATGAACATCTTCAGTGTGGTCTGATGAAAGTACATTTCTACCTTTCTCTGTCTTATTATTTGTTCAGTCAAGCCAACAAAATGTGACACTATAGCGACTACATTTAATGCAATGTTTATAATCACGTAGAAATGCCTTCCAATAGTTGTTTGAAAGTACACTGTGCAATACTGACTTAAGAGTTATTCTGATTCTTCTTTTAGAGTCATATGTGGCAGACTTTGACGGCAGAAGCTCGTTGCTGTATCGGTTCAACCAGAAGTCCATGTCCACAGTGAAGGACGTGATCTCTCTGCGGTTCAAGAGCCATCAGGCCGAGGGTGTTTTACTGCATGGAGAGGGGCAGAGAGGAGATTATATCACCCTGGAGCTCCACAGAGGAAGATTGGACCTATACCTCAACTTAGGTGAGCTATGCTTTCCCAGCCTCTCTTTCGGAAGTCTATTTTTTATTCCCACAAGAATTTTAGTCGCACAGTAAATGTGAGATTGGAAATTACTGCAAGATTGAACAGTTTTTTCACATCATACCAAAAGACCAAATTTATGTCTTCAAATTGCAAAATTTGTCAGACCAAAAGTAACAAAAACACAAAGAATGAGGTATGAGTATATTCTAGTCAGGCTGCTGTTGTTCCAACAACAATATCAGATAAGGGACGATAAGGACCTTCACGTTTTAAAGGTTGAACCCAGCAAATGTTTGATATTTTTAGTTGATAAATGAATTAAACAATTACTTGATTATCAGAATGGTACTTGATTATTTTTTTACTGACGGTAATTCATTGTCCAAATAATATTTAAAGTACATATATTTTTTTTCATCTTTCATTCATCTTTACCTGTCTCTATTCTAGTATATATCTTATGAATGTTTATTGTAGTGAATGGCTAGGACATAGTAGTGTGTGTGTGTGTGTGTGTGTGTGTGTGTGTGTGTGGGTGTTTTGAGCTCAGCCTGTCTGCCCTCGCACGTTTACAGGTTCACCGTGGAAGATGTAAATCTGCTCACTGTGTACCTGCTGTTTTCTTTGTGCTGCTCCAGACGACAGCAGGCTGAGGTTCAGCAGCGGCCGTGTTGCCGTCACCGTGGGCAGTCTGCTGGATGACCAGCACTGGCACTCTGTTCACATAGAGCGCTTCAACAAGCAGGTTAACCTCACAGTGGACTCCCACACGCAGCACTTCCAAACCAAAGGAGAAGGACACTCACTGGAGGTGGACTATGAGGTGAGTCCATGGGAGGATTAAATTCCATAAACTGCAGGTGAGATAGCAGGAGCAGCTTTGCAAATGTGTCACTTAGTGAATTTATCCATTGAGGGCCAGTCAGCCTTATCATTAATAACACAGTGATGAGCAGTGGAGTTAGTAATGAGCCTTGGAGCTATGAGCAATGGTAAACTAGTCTAGTGTATGTAAGCCCTGGGGAAGGGGCATGTTTTGAAAATAACATCTCCATAATGAATGATAGAAAAGAAAGAAACAGAAAAATAGCAGAGACATAGTTATTCTTGTTGTCTCAGAGGAATAACAGGCTGCCAGGAGGACTGCCAACCCAAGACTTTTGCGCAGCATTTAACATTGTTTGACTCTGCTGCGGATGCTTTGGAAACTTGGCCATTTTGCTTTAAGCCAAGAAAAGCAGTAATTATGTGCAATTTGCGTTATTTATTTTTTTTCAGTTTCGATATTCTAAACATATTCAAACCATATTCGAACAAAAGTGATTATGAGACACCCCCTCTTACAGTAATTTAGAGACCCATTGATTGATTGTTCCCTCAACGCCTCCCAAGGACCATGATTGTCCAATCATAGCTTAGCAACCGTAACCGGGCACAGCAGGCCTGTCAAGCTTTGGATTTCTCCACAGAAGTGGTGTGCATGGGGCTCTGAGAGCTACACTCCATTTCTAAAGAGTTTAAAGGATGGGGGTGTTTTCTTTTTTAGCGTTTCCAAAACCAAAACATTCAAGAGGATAGCTTTAACCTCAGTCTTTAGCAGAGCATTATATCATTTATGTAGCCATCTAGTGAATATTTAACACTCTTTTCAAATAAACCAGCCTGAGAGAGTCTTTTCAACCAGCTCAGGGAGCTAAGGTAAACTAGCCAGCTAGCTAGAGCTGATCAAATATTCTAGCTCGGAGTCAATTCCTGAAAATATCACCTTCAAAGATGCTGTTTGAATTTGCACAGTTGCAGCCAACGTTGAAATGCAACATACGTACTTGTTCCTGGACTGACCAAATGCATGTGGACACGCGAACATTACACTGACAATATCTCCAAAGAGGTCAGTGAATGGATAGGACATAAAATTGTGTGTGTGCGTGTATGTTGGTGTTCCAACAGCCTGTCTGCCCTCGCACGTTTACAGGTTCAATGTAGATGTAAATCCGCTCACTGTGTTCCTGCTGTTTTCTTTGTGTTGCTCCGGACGACATTACACCAACATGTGATCGACAATAATGTTATTCCAAACAGGCATTAATCTGCTGCTATAACAGCCTCCACTCTTCTGGGAAGGCTTTCAAAGAGAATTTGGAACCTGGCTGCAGGGATTTGCTCCCATTCAGCCCCACAAGCATTAGTGAGGTCCAACACTGATGTTGGGCGATAAGGTCTGGCTCACAGTCAAGAGTTCCAGTTCATTCCAAAAGGTGTTTGATAGGGTTGAGGCTAAAGCTCTGTGCATGCCAGCCGAGTTCTTTCATACCAAAAAATCGGAAAAACCATTTTATTAAGGACCACTCTCTCCGCGGGGACGGAGTCATGTTGAAAAAGGAAAAGGTCTTTCTGTGGCATAAAGATTTCTCTTTGTTTGAACTAAGGGACATGCACCAAACCATGAAAAACACCCCCAGACCAGAAGTACACACACTGTATCCATAGTCTCTCTACAGTGCATGTTTGGATCCAGTGAGTGGGTGTTGTTTTCTCACTTACTGAATCACTGGCTCAGCTGTTCATGCAGTAACTGGTGAGAATATGTGTGCACGCATGTATTTTGAGACCGTTATGTGTTTACAACGGTGATGGTTTAACACACAGTAATATACAGAACAGAATGTGAATCTCATTTTATATATATGTCTTATGAGAATCGCATACATGAGTATGCATTTTTGTACTTGTTTGCAAGTACACGATCAATTTCTGCATCTGGTGCTAAGGGGCCTACTTCTTTTTCCCTTCATCAAAGCTGAGTTTTGGAGGCATCCCACTGCCTGGAAAACCTGGCACCTTTTTGAGGAAGAACTTCCACGGCTGCATGGAAAACCTCTACTACAACGGGATCAATATCATAGACCTGGCGAAGAGACGCAAGCCACAGATACACAGCGTGGTGAGTTGCATCGAATTCCGATTTACAGCGCTGCATCGACTTTTAGCGAGTCAGCTGCATGACTGTCCACATGCATTCACTGCACACGTTGGGTAAAATGTGTCAGATCTTCCTTGGGGGAGCTTGGGGGAGATGAATAGCAAATATAGATATCAATATTTTTAGAAATATCATAAAAATGTATTGGCCAATATTTCAGTTTTTTACGTAAACACATAACATAAAATCTGAGAAATGTACTGAGCGAGACATTTGAAAAATAAACCATGTAATAGTGACACCGTTCCTAAGTGACCTCACTAAACATATTCTTTGCATTTCTGTATGATGATTTCTTTTTGCATAATTAACAGCGACATACACGCCAATATATCTGTGATAAGCTAACATGGGCCAATACATCGAGCTATTGGTCGGCTCTATTGCCGACAAAAAGACCGGGTCAGGGAAAGCTTCCTGCTGTAGATCCAGGTGGAGTCTGTCCGGATGACTTCCTGGAGTTCAGTAGTCCTTTGCTTCTCTTCTAAGAATAGATTCACTGCATTTGAACGCTCAGAGATGTGAGGAAACACTTTTGCCATTTGAAAGCCATCTTACAGAGCGGAGCATCTCTATTAAGGATGGAAACTGAATGATATTTAAAGGGAGAAAAAGAAACAGAAGGCGCACATGTGTGGGCAAGCAAGAGAAAGTGGGCGAGCATACTGAGAGGAGAAAAGTAAAACTGTAATTGAGCATAATTTGGTAATAATATATTGCAATATAGTATAAATCTAGAGACAACAGTATTTGAAACAAAGGGCCACATGTTGTACATGCATGATAATAGGTTGTCCATAAATTCCCTTTAGATTTGTGCAGAACCTGGTTCAACTGTGTTTTACAGTCTGTAATATTGCATACTTAATTTTCAATTCCGACATGTTTTGATTCAGCTTAACTTAATTATATGAACACCGCTCAAAACTATAAAAGAAAGACAGCTGATGCAGTGAATCTTCCTTCACTGCTCAGCAAAAAAAGATGAATACTAACAAGTGTGCCATCCAACGGCTCTGTGACACTGTACTTAGTTACTTACATTTTACACTTGATGACGGCGGAAGTTGAAAAGTCAGGATCACCTAAGTTATTAGAATTCATCCAGGAGGGTGCATGAATGTCTACAAATGGCATGGCAATCCATCCAGCAGTTGTTGTGATATTTCACTCAAAGCCACAAATGTCAACCTCATGGTGCCGCTGGAGGAAAAGTCAGGGGATCACCAAAGTCATTAGGATATATCATCTGGGGGCCCTGAATGTCTGTACAAAATGTCCTCGCAACCCATCCCCTAGATGTTTAAATATTTCTGTCTGAACTAAAATAGTGGGCCGACCAACCCCAGAGCCATGTGCCGCCGGTGCGGCTGAAATTGATGCTGCAATTTTATTTCTCCTGTGAGGTTCCACATTTTTCTCTCTGCTGATTTGTGACGATATTTGACCAGTCAGATTTTAGACATTCTGGTCAAAACTTTGGAAGGAGACAATAAATTGGAAACAATCATGACATCCATTGTGATCCTAACCGCTATATCATTACGTCCAAGTGTGTGAATGGACTCATTTGGAGAGTCAACCGAGAGTCAACAAATCAGACCGCTCGGCCAGAGATCCACATGCCACATCTCACCCGAGACACCCTCTGCCTTTAAAGTCTGATTGCTGCGTTAAAAGGCCTTTACTGACAACAGAAGCAGAGAGGTGGAGACGGCCTGTCATGACAGAAGCCGTAATGGAATTTCAATGGGAAAACCTCCCTGAGGTTGATGGGAGGGAATCACATTGAGAGTCAAAGAGCTGTGATTGCTCTGTGTTGCCCTGCAGGCACCGGGACTGATAGGACTCTGACCTCAGCACACACGGCCAGTCTGTGTTTGAATGTACCTAACGCGACCTCTGCACTGCACAGAATTAAAGTGAAACGTAAACGTAATGGTTTTTTATCTTGGCTGCTCTGACATATTGGTTTGGAGCAAATACATTTCATGGATTCATTTTGGATCTAGCCTTTTTTACGCATTTCTGCTTACTTTGGAGTTTAGACAGCCTCTGAACCGCCATGGACTTTATCGCAATCGCAGGGGAAATTGGTCTTTAATTTAAATGGAAAAGGCTTCGAATTATTTTGTTAATGCTTTCAGTGGCTCCATATGACATTCTTAAAGGAAGACTGAGCATAAGGCTGGGGGGGCAGCGAGCCTAAATCAGTCTAAAGCTCACTAACTCGTTATATAACAACATATAACATGTTCATTCGTGAGCTTTAGAGTTGCCAGCAGGGTTGAACTTAGTTGCCCTTGCACGGAGCCTGTCTAGCTGTTTCCCCCGGTCTCCAGTCTTTATGCTAAGCTAAGCAAATCATCTGCTGGATAATACTTAATGGACAGATTTGAAAGAGGCACCGATCTTAACTCTCAGCAAGAAACAAACAAGCACACTTCCCAAAATGTCAAACTATTCCTTTAATCATCATTATTGAAATTGTTTGGATTTTCACCCCCATACACTACAAAATCTGGCATCCCTTTTGTGTCATTATTATGAATTTATATTGCAAAGTGGTACAAACTGACTGCTGATGACAAATTGACGTTGATGACAAATAATTCAGTTTAACTGGTTAAAGGTTACATTTAATTATTTGGTTGGGGTTGGGGTTGGGGCTTTGCTCTGGTGGTTCTTTAACCACCTGTTCCCCCTTTCGTGCATATCAACATGACATTAATTTCCAGACATGTCACATTGAAGTTCCCATGAGAGCAACTTGCCCTACCATGCCGCTGAAGAGGTGTTTAGATCTGTGTCCTTGGGTTTGTCATCCTCCAGGGCAATGTGACCTTCTCGTGTTCGCAGCCCCAGCTGGTGGCCTGCACCTTCCTGAGCTCCAGCAGCAGCTTCCTGTCGCTTCCATCAGCAGCATCTGCCACAGGGGGTTTCTCCGTTCGCTTCCAGTTCAGGACGTGGAACCCGGACGGGCTGCTGCTCGCTGTGCAGCTGAACCCGGAGCCCCAGAGACTGGAGCTGCAGATCAGCAACAGCCGGCTGCACCTGACCCTTCACAGTTCAGGACGGCAGAAATCAGAGGTCTCTGCTGGTGAGTCCACAGGCCACACGAACACATACAAAAAACATGCGTTGAATAACTGCGTTTGCGAGGACCGTCGCTGACTTTATTCACTCTCACAGGCTGACTTCTGAAATGAATCTCTCTGCTTTACAGTATATTTGAATTACAACGGAGTTCTTACATTATGTTTTTGATTTAAAAAAGAAGCTGTATTGTGAGTGGATAATTATGATAATCAGACATTTTGTGCGTATCATACTGTAAGTATAATCTCCACAGATCAGTTTGATTTTAAACAACACAAGAAATGAATTTACATATAAGGCATTCAACAGAAAAACTGTGGAGTGCAAAGCCACACACAGTCCCACCAATGGTGCCGCACTATTCCACTGACCTGCCGGTGGCACTAACACACCAGGATATGCTGCAATGCACCAGAAAAGGCAGGGAAGAAGAAGAAGACCGCAAGCAAGTAAACGTGGATGTAAACAATGCTGGATTTGAAATACTTACAAAAAAATCAGCTTTGCAAATGTTTTAGGAGGAAGGAAATGCATTCAGTTGTTTGTTTACAAGAAAACTCCACAAGTGAACCACGGGCTGCATTTTCTGCATTAATTAAAAAACCTTGTGAAGGAGGAAAGAGTAGAAACCGGGCGATGGACCCACGGCTGAAATACATCTGGGCTGTAATGGAATCTTAATGCTATATCGAAGACCTATAACCTTAAACTTGAGATGAGTGCACTGGGGCATATTTTTCATCTTACTTCGACACACACATCCGCACGAGCACGCTGACCCCAGATGGCCTGTTTGCAATACGGACTGCACCAACTCCACCTGGGCTGCATGTTTGTGTGCTTCACGCTGCTGAGACAAAGCAGAAGAAAAGACAGAGCTCGCGCAAGTAATTTCATCGGACTGTTTTCACCTTTGTCCTCAATAAACCCAGAAAAGTTTATTTTCTTGGAAATTACTCCGGGAAAAATATCATTCAATCCTCTGTGTTGGATTTCTTAGCGAAGATGATACAGATAACCGTGATTGTTTTGGGGGAAGCCAGACGTTCAGCAGATGGTGGGCTGCAGGGAAATATAGATGGAGAAGACAACCACAGCTAAGGAACAGTATTCCCTTTTATATGATTTACCTCAAGCTGCATTAAATGACTTATCTGCACGAGGGACCATCAGCCTTAGAGCAGCAGCCCACGAGGAGTATGACCTGGAGTCCTCCTGTTGTTTACAATAACAACGTGTACGTAAAAGTTTCACTGCAAATTCATTTAGCAGAGTAAAGAGGTCGTCTGGTATTAGTTTGATATGTATTGACTTCCCGGTAATTAGGGGTATTTATCTATTTATTTACTCACTTATTTCCATTAGGATTTCTACTTTTTTTTTCTCCCTCCTTGGGTGGATTTCTGGAGGGCGCCGCTGAAATTATTATTGAGCAAGAGCACTGATAGGATCTTGCTTACAAATTCAGGGGGCTCATCTAGCTACTCAGCACAGAGGCCGTTTACATTTTAAATGTACAAAGAGATAATCCCTGGGATCTAGCCGGTAAATGTGTGTAAAGCGCAGCATCAAACACCGACGTGGGGGGTAAATTCCTTCATTTCATTCGGATCACAAAGTGATATTACTGTGCGAAAAGAGTGTACGATACCGGGAGCAGCGGGAAACCTTCTCTATGATGGATGTTGCTGAATCATAACCAAACAGTGAGATCCAAGCAGGGGAAAACCGGACTCGCCGCTGATAAATCTTTATCGTTCCTGTGGTGCATAAAGATCAGCCCGGTCAGTAAACACGTGCGTGCTGTGCAGGGCCAGGGTTATTTCAAGTTAAAGAAGTTACCTGTTGCTGCCATTGGGAGCCTCCATACTGTGCAACGTTGTCGTCAGCTGCAAAATCATCACAATTATTTGTAACTTCAAATAGCTGCAGCACTAGTGAAAATGCATTTCTTTTTTGCATTCCAAGCTCTGTTGACACCCAGTGAAGAAGGACGCTGTGTGAATCTAAAACTGAGGATTATAAGTCAAGTTCACAGATTCATGAGAATAGTCTCACCTTTCTTACCACTGTCCTCCCAAGGTACAGCATTATCACATTCCTCATAGCAATGTCAAATGTAGGGCAGCGGAGGTGTCTCGGTGCAATCGTTAAGCTGAGCTGCAGGGCTCAAAGTTGTTGCAAATCATTTCATTTTTCTGAATGTAACCTTCCGTTCTTCTCACTTTTCAGTTTTATCAGAAACATCACCTCGTTCCTTAAAACTGTTTCTTTTTCACTTTGACAGGTAGACAGTGGAACAGCTAAAGGAGGAATGCAATGGGCCCTGTTTGATAAAGTGCTGTACTTGAGCTAAGTGCTCAGGAGCGTTAATGCGGAAAGAATATTGATCTGTATCTTCTTCTGTTCAGCACAGGAATTATCTGCACCAACAGTATAGGCTTGATTTTCACACAAGCAAAGCTTATGTTTCATTCACCTCACTCTGCATCTGCTGCCAGTTGGGGTTGTCAAGGACTCGAGGCAGCTGCCACTGCAGCCTGGTGCAGTGATGACAGGAAACTGTCACATGAAGCTGTGTATTTCCTGGAGGCAGCGGTGGGGCTCAGAGATGTCGTCTCAGACAGAAGAAGAATAGGCGAATATCACGCAGCAGTCACGCAGATCACTGATGTGATACGAAAACACTAGATCTGTTTTAGATAGGTCTTTGACACTTCAAGCTTGGCCAGCAGCAGGACAGCGAGGAGATGATGAGGATATATATATATATATATATATGTGAGCTGAAGGGGGGGGGGGCTCCCACTGATGCTCGTCAGCGGTCCCTTGTGGCTACACTGCTTATTCCACGAAACAGTCAATGGAGAGGAGAAAAAAAACACCCATGGCCCTCACAGTCTTCTGGGATAAAAGGTTTTTCTGTAAGCGACAGGCATCATTGGATTGTGACTGAAATTCTCAAGTTTCCCCCAAGAGGCTGGACGGATCTGATTTTAGACTATCCAAAAGAACTCCCAGTGTGCACTCTGCATGACCGTCTTGTCCCCTCCGAGCTCCCTAAACCACAGCACAGCTCAATCTGGATGCTAATTTAGTCTGGGGCCCAACACAGTCAAAATGGAGGTGTGGCTCAGTAATTTCCATTCACAGCTGCCATTGTGGCGTTGCAGCTCTGTGAGATGAGCTGCCACTGTCAATTTAAAAAGAAAGGGTTTGTGGTTCAAGCTGAGTTGTCTTATTAGTCATCTTTTTGGCGGGGTTTGGACAGATTGTTTAAAGACTGAATGGGTTGAAGCTGATTTTCAGATGAATTTTATATTCCCAGGTAATGTTGGCTCAAGCAAAGACCAGGTTTGGGCTATTATATTATTGTTACTGAGGGATAAGCATGTACGCAGCTTTGTAATGTTGCAGCCATGTTGAGGTGGAACTCACTATTTTAAATACTACATATTTTATGTAAATCTGTGAAGTAACTAATAACTATAGCTATAGCTACAGTGAAGTAAAAAGTACAATAATTCCCTCTGAAATGTACAGTACAGAAGTGTAAAATACAGTACAGCACCGGCAGCACGAAGAAGCTGACGTTACAGTCATTCCTCCTCATTTACACATTAACCTCATCTAAATGATAAAATATGCAGGAATCATTTTTGTTGACAAGTGACAGAGCGGAGGAGGGAGAGATTTTTTTTGGAGGAGGCTTGAAGCTCTGTGACTGTCTCTTGTGTCACTGAAGCAAAAACAACTGTGTGGAGGGACTGTGCCGAGAGGAAATCTGGGGATTTGATAGCAGTATTGTCAACTGTCACACAATTAAAAATGTATCAGAAGTGTAGCTTAAAAAAAAACCCACGCCATCTTCTCCTGTGGACGTCGCTGTGTGCTGCCCTGATGACACATGTGCCGGTGGCTGCAGAGAAAACCCCTCCTCTGAACGCCGCTATGACGATGTCACGCTCAGACACGCGGCAGTAGACATTTTTCACGGCCTCCAGGACTACAGGGAAATGGACACAACAAATATCTTTTGTCTGTGCTGCAGACCACTGAACTGCCATTTCAATGGGGCTTAATGAGAACTGCTCTTCTTCAGGTCACAGGGTCAACGATGGTCTGTGGCACTCTGTGAGCCTCAACACGAGGAATCTCCAGATCACTTTGACTGTGGATGGTGAGCCGTCCTCCACCGTTGAACTTTGGGAACAACTGGAATCAAGAGGCCACTTTTACTTTGGAGGTCAGTGGATTCTCACATTGTGCTTGCAATATTAAGACACCTTCGTCCTTTCTCTGTCACACACGCCGTAACCGAGTATTCCCTGAAAGGCTCATAGCGTTTGTGCAGTAAAACTAAAAGGTTGCATCTTGTGTCGTTTCCATCCAGGCTGTCCCACCATGGACCGTCAGTACCTGACTCTGGCCTTTCAGGGGTGTATGCGGCTCATATTCATCAACAGCCAGCCAATGAATCTCAATCATGTACAGCAGGGATTGCTGGGAAATTCCAACGAGCTTCAGTTCGACACCTGCAGTATAAGAGACAGGTAAAGGGGTTTGAATTCCTTATTTACACGTTTATTTAATTACAATTTTCACAGAGGAGATCTCACACACAAGTTTGACATTCAACAGTCGAAATGTGTCAAACAAAAAATCTGTAAAACAATATCCGAGTTGGCAGCAGAGAGATATTCATGCCCACATTGTTAATTTGTGGATGGCAGTGTGTTGTCTGCAGAGCTGCCTGAAAGTCACTGACATCTTGTCCTATAGAGACAAACGCTGACAGGATCATCCAATTAAATTGCAACAGAAACTCGGCAACACCTTCTCTGGCAGAGGACTATGCTAACAAGCTGCTCCCTACTGTCCTGTGTGGCATCCCTCCCTATCCCTATCCCTCATTACCCTGCACAGCTGTGGGCCCTGCGAACGGGATTGGCAGACCTACGAGCTCCGTGAATGGCTTCATGTGGCTTCGAACATTTACAGGAACGAGACAAACATGCAAACTGCAGTTTTTCCCTTGTATTCTGCCCTGAGGAGAGTCTCTCCTTTTGTCAGATTTCAAACTACCTGCTTCTAGTCGAGATTGTTCGCCGTCAGAAGATAAACAAGCACAACGGTGCTGCCAGTATGTTGTGTCAGTGGCCCAAGTGATGACAGAAGGATGGAATGAGATGTTTTCTCTCCCCGAGCTGATTCATCTTCTCCACGTGTAAATGTTTAATGTCTCGGTGAACTCTTGCTGATGGTTACAAAAACTCATTTCTAAATATTATAATCAAGACAAATCCTTAAAGCTATACTGGTCACTTTTTGACCACTAGGAGGCAGAAGAACTCCAAAACATTTTGGAATACAGCGACAAGACTGACATATTGTCATCTTGCAAAGTTGATATGCTTATTTACACATCAAGCAGACACGGACCAACCTTTTAGCTCTGGTTTGGTCTTCACCAACTCCTGAGGGAAATCTCTGTCTCTTTAGCTTTCGAAATGTTCTACTGTCTTCACCAGCTAGATGCTAACTTTGGTTGTCTGCCGTTTAGTGCTGGGCAGGGAGTGAACAGTGGGCTCATCAGAGTTTTAAAGCTGAAAACATCTGGCTGCTGCTGCTGCTGGAAACGAGGTTGATGAGGGCAGTGAGCCTGAATCACGACAGTAATTGTGTAAATGAGCAAAAAGAGGTTAAAATGCTTTATTGAGCTGCAGAAGTGATCGGTAATTCTCCGTTGGTTTGTCACCACAAATGACCGCTTTAACATGTAATTTCATTCATTGTTGATATAAACAGTATTGATTATGGAGCGTTAAGAGTGGAGAAAAACTCTAAATGTGAAATGCTACCAAATGTTTGCATGTGTTTTATTTCTTAATCTTAAAAAATATATAAAAAATGTAAAAAAAAAAATATATAGTCACTGTGTAATGTATTTCGTAAAAAAAAAAAAAATTCCTACTAATTCCTACGAATGAAACAACCTATCAACATGCATTATGCAGTATATACAGCAGCAAAGAAACGTATGCAGAGCTAAAATTAATTTTGTGAGTGGGTGACATTATCCACACTTTTCTTCTTCTTCTTTTTGATGTGTAGTTGATGTCTTTGCAACATCCTGTGCTGTAATCTGTTGTGAGGACATGACATGTGAGGCAGCTCTATTCAGCTTTGCAAGTGTTTTTTTTTTTTTTGCTTTTTTTTGCATTGATGTGATTTCACTTACTGTGGCCTATTTAATGACCCATGAATATGAGAAAATTAACTTTTAACAGAGTTATCCTCCTGTCTGCGTATAATTAAATCCTCGGACTCATTTTATGGTCAGCGTGCACTTACATGTGCTGGCTACTGTAATTCCATGACCTGTGAGGGCACCCATGAACACAACAGAAAATAGCTTGATGGTAATTAAACCAATGGCTGCAACCCTATCCGTGTTGCGGCTGGCCCGCTCCGCTGCAGTTAATAGGTGGGAGATGAAAGTGTATGAAATTATAGATGCATGCTCGAAAGGCTGGCAATTATGTGAAACTGAAGGAGGCTTGAGAAAGGGACTATTAATCAGAAGAGTGTGGTTTGAAATTTCTGTGAAGCGCTCATTGTGTCAAAATCCCATTAACAGGCATTCTAGTCTGAAGGTGACAGTAATGCTTTTATTTTTAGAGGAACTCCGCAGCATGTCAGCTCTTTCAAATTCAGACAAGGGCACAGTATGAGACACCATCATTTCACAGTTGTTTGGGATTTTTAATGAAACATGAATAAACAGCAAATTAGTCTTTTGGGTGAGTTCCAAAGCGCGTGCTCATAATTGCATGCAAAATAATAAAGAGAACAGTGAGCAGGGGTCTTGCTCACCTGATAAATAAAAGATCAGGTTTGCAAACACTAACAAAAGGAGCATCTCTATTCGTACCTAATACAAATGCCTGAGAGGTTTGTATGATCTTTTGTTTTGCATTGTAATTGTTTTGAGCTGCTCCTATTAGCTGCATTTGTTCTAAAAGTATCAAAGTGCTGGAAATGTGGCACATTTTGAAGATAAAAGCGTATTAGCTGAAAGATAGATAATTAGCCACTATTAGCAACCATTTTTGATCATTAGCTATCTTGTTCTAGCCTTTTAAATGTGATTAATTGCCCCTCTTTTCTACAACAACCTGTTAGGGCCACTGCAGGTGAAAAGAAAACATTAAAGTCACAAATTCACGAGAGTAAAACTCGAAAACGACCACAAATGAGGACAAGAATTAGCTAGCTAGCGTGCTTATTTCCTAACTGTGTTGAGTCATGGGAAAGGTTGCTTCTGAAGGACTGAACGTCGAGGCGCTGTCATGTGTAGCTCTGGTTGTGTCTGTGTTTTTCTTGCGGTTGGTTCGTAAAGCAAACAGCCAGCGAAGCGACGTCTTTGTTCTCGTACATTTACGACTTTAGCCTCTTTAGTTTTGTCTCTTAATATTAACCCCTCCCCGACTATCGTGATTCTTATTTTGTTCACCTACAATAGCCCTAATGAGCCTAATAAGTCAGACTTTTCTGTTCTATATGATTGTAAATTGAATTGAATCTTTCAGTGCCTGACTGCTGGTCAGACAGAGCGAGCGTTTATATTGTTTTTTTAATCCTTTGACATTCTGTACACCAAATTATTGATTACTCAATTAACAAAGTTAATTCACCGGACCAGATGAATCAATAATGAAAAGAGTCTCCAGACAGTAAACGGCTGTGTAAAACCATTTGTTTTCAGATGCCTCCCTAACCTGTGTGAACATGGAGGCCGCTGCTCTCAGACGTGGAGCTCCTTCTCCTGCGACTGTTCAGGAACAGGATACTCTGGAGCGACCTGTCACAACTGTGAGCAGTTCTTCTCCCTTTCATTTCTTCACCTAGTCTCAAACCTGCTATTACACCCTCTGCACCTCCCCATATATTCTGGGTCTACTGAGCTGTGTCATTTGATTCGGCACACACATCTTTACCTGTCTTGCTCATAGCTTTCTTCGCTTTGTGCAAGTGAGAGGGAAAGAAAAAAAAAGCCTGACATAACCTTACAATCATTTCTGCTTTTCTCACTTTCAAATTTCGGAGAATCTGATTTCCACGATTTCTTTAAATAGCTTTAGTCTTGCTTACTTTAGACTGAAGTTTTTCCTTCGGGTGTCATTTCTTGACATCCTGCAACATTGCCTTGATATTTGCTGTGGAGAGGGCTGTTGGAAGCTATGTGTGAAATTCCCCTGCCCCAGAATACTGATATCTTGTTTATATGCAGGCAAACACAGGGGTTTTTTTCTGCATGTCAGAGGGAACATGACAGATAAGAGCATCTGCTGAATTCAAAATATTTGCTTTTTTTTTTCAACTCAGTCATCAACTTCCAAAACACATTAAATTAACTTCTTCCATCCACAGCTCTAACTTGAATATATTTGAAACCAATCACCAATTGACCGTAGGAGCAATACTCT
This sequence comes from Enoplosus armatus, assembly GCF_043641665.1. NCBI lineage: Eukaryota > Metazoa > Chordata > Actinopteri > Centrarchiformes > Enoplosidae > Enoplosus > Enoplosus armatus. The sequence goes on along the minus strand of NC_092190.1, from coordinate 3,982,568 downwards.
ATATGTAAAGTGTGGAGGGCAGTGTCTTATTTAGCCTTTCCAAATCCAGAAAATACAAGTGCGATAGTGTAAGGAATGGATTAAACAGTGTGTTTCTCTGCTCTGCTGTAAGCTGCAAACATTAGCATAGCAAACCAGCTTCCTAGTTATAGAAGTAACCTAACCCAGCATTACTTCTAAAGACAAGTAGGATTTCATTTGCAATTCTTTTGTGGGGTTACGTAAAAAAAAAATGCAATAGCACACCCACTGCGTAGTATTTTCCCACAGTTTTGTTCCAAAGATAGCGTCACATTCCCCAAACACATTGTTTAGTCCTCATCCGAAAAGCCTTGTAATACGTTAAAATTGAAACATATCATTTGAAAATACAAACAATAAAGCATAAATCTAAACTCTGTCTTGCTTGTAAAAGTATGTAGCAGCCAAATAGGGTTATGTTATGATGAAATACGGCGCTGATCTCACAGTTTTCCTCATCATACTCTGGTAGCTGGTAGCAACTAACTAGCTCCACACAGATTCTTTATCTACATGTCTTATCTGTCTGCCTCTGTTACGACTGTCAGCTGCTGTGCAACAACAGAAAGCAACAGCTATAGCAAGTAGTAGTATCCAAATAGGAGTGGTTTCTGTGCCATAATCTGCATCAGAGGAAAAAGAAAATGCGCTTCACTTTGAAAGCATGAAAACAATAACTTGTAAACAGTTCATAAATAAAGATCTCAGCCAGTAGAAAGCTGTTGGAGCGTGGGCTGATTCTTGGAGAAATAACGAATTCCTGTCCCCCACTCCGCTTCTTCTTCCAGCCATCTACGAGTCGTCTTGTGAGGCCTACAAGCTGATTGGCAGCTCCTCGGGCTTCCACTCGATTGATCCAGATGGGAGTGGTCCCCTGGGGCCCACACAGGTATACTGCAACATGACAGGTGAGATCATTGTAGGTCACATGTTGTCACCTTTGCTCTTTTTGAGTTCCACTGGCAGAAAGCTCAGAGTAAAGAGTCCACTCACTTAGAGATGCCCTGCATCGATCCCTACCACAACGGCTATCTGACAATTTACCATCCAGTAAGAAATCATTACAGCCACTCGGCTGTTCCTCTGAGTTTAGAACATGTCTGTGTGAAATCAATATCTTTCGTAAACGTCCATGTGGTTCCACTGCAACAATTCAGTATCTCAGGGTGCTTTCGCACCTCACCGGTTGGGTTCAGCAAACCCTGGTGTGTTTGGTTCAGCTGGGCTGGTGTAAAAGCTGTCAATCGAACCCTGGTGTGGACCACACAATCGGACAGAGACCTCTTGGAAAGCAGGGTCTCGATTCGCTTCCAAGCGGACTCTGGTGCGGTTTGTTTGTGGGGCATGTGTGAATTTTGCATGATTTCAAAAGCTAAACTACTATTAAATCCATATTCCATGAGCTGTTGAGGAAGCAATCCTATAATCGATCTGTATAAGAGATGTATATTTGTATATAAATCTCTGGATAACCATGGTAACACATATGCGAGTCAGCAAGTGAGTGTGAGGATTCTCCCTGATACATATACAGCATTAGAAGCATTAAAGTGCTGATGATGAGCTGTTGATAACTCAATCAGGAAGTTACCTGTCAGTATTGCATTGTTTACTTCCCTTGGTTTGTTTGTAAAAAAAAAAGCCAGTGTGAGCACGACCCAGACCAGAAATAAAATGCTTTTGGTCTGGCTAAATGAACCAAAGTACAGATGTGAAAGCACCCTTAAACAGTCCTGAGCTCTGATTTTCTCAAAATAAGAGAAGACCTTCCGGCCAAAGCGTCATTGTGTTTACACAACACGCTGCCTTATCCTGTCTTAACCTTTATTTAAAAGGGAAAATAAATTGCTGCAGTGCCCTCGACAACGGAAGCGCCTTTTGGTTCAGTTAGCCACGAGAAACCTCTTTATTCACTGAAATCAGCCATGTAGAAGTTATGGCTTCTCAAATGAAAAAGAGTCATGAAAAGATTACAATTTAACAAGCTTACAAGTCTAAAGCCCCCACTAGTGGCCTCTAGAGGCTGCAATTTTCATTATAGCGTGGGGTCATTAAAGTCAAAAGGGTTAATCTCCTTAGGAGCACTAATCTGCTCAGTAAATTTCACGGCCATCTGCCGTTGAATTATGAGATATTTTGTGTGGCAAGACTGACATCTTGAACTGCGGGTGGTGCTATAGAAAAGTGTCCAAAGTGGAAACACGTTTCTCAATGAATTCCACGACAGTCTGCCCATTAGATTTGGATTTCCTTTTAGTGCAACTGGGACCATGAATATCCACATCAGTTCTCACAGAAATCTGCCCATTGATTTTTGAAATGCCACGTCCTGGTATTTATGTGTTGCTCGAGGAGAGGCGGTCGACGTTAAGGGTAAGGAGTCAATAAAATCATAACTAAACGCGCTCTGGGCAGCGCAAATATCTATTCTAAATTTCATGGCAATCTGTTGAGTTTTGGAGACAACGATTCCCATTTGACCTTTAATTATTTAGAGTATGCAATTAGTATAATTTGGCAGGACAGTTGGAAGCAAAGGTCTTTTGAATTTGGAAACTTGGACCTTACATTTTATCACCCCCGACCTCAGACCGGCTGTATCAGTGTGATCTGGCGATGGCAAGAACACAATGTGCTCCGTATCACTGTCACCTGAGATGTGACATTTGACGGACAGGGAGAGGGACACAACCTGATCCACGGTCCTCATGACATATAGGACAAAACATATTCAGTTAAGTTTTGACACTGTGGAGACAGTATTCATCAGTGAGCTGTCACAACTTGCCCAGCTACTTTGTCCTTTTGCAAGGTTAACGTACCAGAGGAGAGCGCTGCCACCACTTGCTGTCTGGTTCTGGCATTTTCAGTCTCCCCCTCACAAGTCTGAATTGTTTGGCTGCAGATGCGCCTCAACTTGACCTCAATTAAAGAATCTATTAGAAATGTAAATAACTCTAAGCCTGACAACCTGATGTGAATAATCGCAAGTGGAGAGGGATTTTCTCTGGGGCAGAGTAAACATAAAATCCACGTAATGAAAATGGAGTGGGGATGGAAATAGGATGGCTTCCTCGGCTGATTTTATTGTACAAAACACTTAGATTTAATTTAGATGTATATGAAATCAGTCTTGTGGACCTGTATGCTTTGTTTTCAGGATGTTTGAAGCTTTTAGGTTCACAGGTTGGGCCGAGAGAAGGTTGTCAAATTACTGCTTGGGAAACAAATGCATCCACTGGGTTTTTCCAGTGATGCAAAGCTGCTGGTGACATTTCGTGTTTGTGAAATGTCACAGATGGTTCATCCAGCAACCCAGAACAACCCACTGTCTCACTAATGCCGAGATGTAAATTGCATAGCAACATGATTAATCAAAACACCTACTGTAATATAATATGATTTATTTCATCAGCTCATGAATCTACTGTTTATTTATGGACGTTAAACAGCAGCTTCAGTTCAAGCTCCCATTTTTATGAAGTATTCTGCGATATTTTGCTATATTTTGTATGTTCTATTACACGAAAGCATATTTTGCATTTAGTTTTGAATGTACTTATTTGTTTTTATTTCATGGGAAAGTGCACCTTCCAACGGTCCGACAAACCTGTCTCGTCGAGTTGGTGACCTTTGCTCGAGGAAATAAAATATGTGCTTTAGTATTCAGAGGAAATGGTGTGGATGAAGTGTTAATGCTAACAGGTTATTGCCGTGTGCTAGCAGAGCAACATGTTTTTTTTGTATCCCGAGGCTATCAGTTGTATTTAGAGGACATAATTAGGACATTGCAGGTTCATGTTAACAGGCTAACACACTTTTTTTTTTTTTGTTTGTATTGAGAGTAAAAGGTGTGAACTGTGAACCTGTACACATTGTTTTTGTCTGTTGAGGAAAACAATCTAACATGTATCTAGAGTCGGTGTTCACTGTGGGTTCACGCTAACAGACTTTTCACTTTTCTCCTTTTAGAGGAAAAGGTGTGGACGGTGTTGACGCACAACAGCACGGCTCCGGTCACAGTCCAGGGCTCCTCTTTTCGCAAACCTCACGTCATGAAGTTGAACTACAGCACCTCGGCTGAACAACTTCGAGCCATCGTATCGGAGTCCGAGCAGTGCCAGCAGGAAGTGGTTTACAACTGCAAGAAGTCCCGACTCTTTAATACAAAAGGTGAGCATTGTTTTCCTCTGAATGTCAAACCTGCACTGAGCTGAGATCAAATCATTGGTTTTTATGTCAACAAAACAACTGGATTGTGGGTGTGGCTGCATAAAAACACAGTGAACAAAGGTTGAAAGCCTTCAAATGTTCTAATGAAGACATCGCTCTGCAAGGTGCTGCGACTCACAAGCTAACAGTCAAAGTTGAGTTTTACATACATTTGGTATATGGCAACACATAACTGAACACGGGGCGTGGGATTAGATCTAGAAATGAAAATGTCTTTTTGATTTCACTGTGAAGTAACCAGGCGTGTCGGGCCCCTCCCTCGACCACATGTTGGCTCTGATGCAGCAGAGGGGAAGGAAAAAGAGACGTTGCTGCTGTAGACCTGCAGATTTCTGCCTGTCTAGTGGGTGTTGAGACTGAAAACAGCCCTGCATTACATGCAAAGGTCTGCGTTGGTGGAGGCGTGTTGCTTAAGGTACCGGTGAGACGTGAAATACAATCCAGGAAAGTCTAGTTTGAGGAAAAGATGAATGTGTTTGAAGGCTCAGGCACCAAAACACTAAGTGGTTTATGATGCTGTGAGACAGGGTTTTTTTTTTTTTTGTACTGTTTTATCTTTAGTCGCAAGGCAAACAGAAGAAACACAGCGCTCACGTCACAGCTCTACCACCAGATGTGTGCTTGCGCGTCTTTGTTTGGCCAATGCAGGCATTGCCAGGTGACGTTGCACTGTGTTGGGGCAAAAGTTGGGGCTGTTGTTTTCACACGGGGCCGAAGTCGATGTGAACACGGCCTCAGTGTGGACGTTGCGTGTCCTGAGTGTTCTGTACTTTGCAGCATCAGGGAAGTGTTTGTTGTTACGTCGTGAATTGGAAGCCAGGCTGTTTGTGTGTTGTCACATCAGGAGCTGCTGCCCCTTCGACACGCTGCCTTCTGCTTCGCTCATCTTGTTATATTTTCACAATAACCAGAAAGGTGGTCTCCAATCTTTTTGTGTGCATTCGTCTTGAACTGCTCTGGCACCTGTGGTGTCACCAAACATCCAAACATTTGCTCTTAAATCATGAAACATTCATGAAGTCCCAGATTCCCCCGGGTGCCGTGCATGCGCAAACAAACAAGTTCATTATCACACCAGACATCCAAGAGAGACAGAAAACCGGCTATTTTATAGCTGCGTGAACACTTTCAGAAACAGGCAGAATTTTTTTTGATGGCTGCCTTTGTTGTTTCAGCGCAGACGTCTCCTCTGGAAGAAGGTGAAACGTCTCTTTGCGCATCGCTTCTGCTGAGTGTGTAGACACAAACAATATCGCTCTTGACAACAAACGTGCTTTACAGCATATTCAGATTAATTATTGGACAAAATTGCACTTATGCTAATTTACAGGGGGAAAAAAACAACCACGGCAGCTGTTCGAAGCAGCCTACTGGGATTATAGAGGCAGGTATGTGCCAAGAAGCCCTGAAGTTCAGCTCCAGTTTTTGGAGTTTAGCTGTATAACATGTCTCCTCTCTGCCATCTCTCCTGTCAGTCTCTACCGTTCAGTCATTTAATGTCCTTGTAACGTTTTGCATTGTTAAAACACCTGTTTTCTTTCCTTATTTAATACCTGTAGTTCCTTACGTTTGCTTTTAACACGACGCATGATCATGACTGCGCTTCTTTGGGACGTGTTCTCTGGTCCCACTTGTTATTTTCACACCCTCGTTCGCTCTCAGCGTTGATACTTTTGTTTAGGTGTTTGTTTGTTTGGGTACGCTGTACGAGGCAGCTTGGCATTTAGACAACCTTTATTAAAGCCTACCACCCACTCATCTTCATCCACCTGACTGGTCTGCTGGGTTGTGATTCATGCAACAGGACACCAACAGAATGAGAAAGACAAATCTCGCGCCGTCGAGTTTGGAAGGCAGTTTGTCTGTTTCGCTCTAGTTAAAGATCTCTGCCACAGATCTGGATGGTGATGTTGGCCTCTCCAACCAGTCGCTGTTCAGGTGTGTCTTGTATTTTTAAGATAGCGCTCTGAACACACTCTTTGCTGGTTGTTTGACATTGATGCAACACCAATATTTGATGATAACGAGCTCTTGGTCTTATTGAGATTACATACTGTACAATCTCTTTGAGCCAAAGTGCCAAATGACTGTCGTGTGATGTAATATCGCCATCAGCGGGGTCTTACTTATCAGCTGAAAGTCCTGATTATTTGTATTTATTGCTTTTTATTACCATTTCAAAAGTGGACTGTCTGAATATTCCTCGAGCAGCACATTCTGTGTTTGTTGTTGTGGGTGTGATGAACATTGCAGACTGTGGGGCTTCATATATATAAGGGGCGGTTGTCAAAAAATTTCCAGTCTTTCCGGTAAAGGAGAGGGTGAGATGCTTGCTTTCTCGCTGTGAACAAGTCCTATCAATATCCAGCCAATTTGAGGCCGAGAGAGTGAGACTCACTCTCTCCCTCAGGAAGTATTGATTGTTGCCTTTTATTATTTGTGTACCTGCTCGGTGTCTGGATAAACAGGGATAGAAGGTAAAAACGATAGAAGTGTGTACTATTTTCAACCTTTGTAATGCAACGTTGGCTGGCCGGCCACATCGTTCCGTGTCCTTTCTGTGCTTCACCAGTCAGACTGTTAGTGGAAGGTATCAGATGCTGTTAGGAGGAGATTTTAGTGTTATTTACACAAGAGCAGGATTTGACATGCGCAAACGGAGTGAACTGATGGAGATGGGACGTAATTGCTGCCTCAGACTCCATACATGAAAACGTTGCCTAATGCAGCTATGATGTATGCTGGGTAGAAAGAAAGCACAGCAGCAGCATTACACTTGATTATGCATTGTGACATGCTGCTTAATGGGCTTTTCCTCGCTGGCTGGCCTCATCTCCGATGCAAGGTCACGTCGTGTGACGGGTGATTGAAGCCGGACCACTTAACCCCACAGTGGCAGTAATGAATTGTGCCTTTATGGCTGTAGCCTCATTGACACTCGCAGACAACGTGTCATGAAATGCCAGCAGACAATCAAAACAAAAGAATTCATGCAATGAAGAAAATCGTGCACAATTCATTTTTGTATCTTATTTATTACCTGTTTTGACTTGAAAGCTCGGTAATCAAATCTCTTTCGCGAAATGGCTTTCTTTTTTTTCATTCTTGAATTGTTCATTCTTTTCTTTCTCCATTTCTTCCACTCAGCTTGTCCTGTAATTGGCTTCTTATCCCTTTTGTATTAATTTATATTTAAAGTAATGGGTTTGTCTTGGTTTGAGGTTGGCAGGAAGGTCTCTGTACAAGCCTTCGACTTCCAGCACAGGTTTTTTTTTTTTTTTTTTTTTGTTTGTTTATTTAAGAGGCACCATTCAGATAAATATTGTTACATAACAAAAAACAATGCAACAGATATAATGTATAAAGGGCGTGTAGCTGGAGCTAATTTGTAGCCCCCATTGCTGATGAGGCTCTTGGTTAACAGCCAAACAAATGAGTTGATAAAACAGATAGATAAAGGTCTATATGCGTGTGTCTATGTATGAAATTGCAAGTGTGACATCTAAGTGTGACAGTGTGCTGTAATTATCTGAAACCCGCTTTTCTCTATCTTGTGAGGTTTTCTTATTTACCTTCATTCCCGGTTGTATTTGCTTGATTTTATTCTCATTATATCACCTCATGTTGTGTAAGCCTCTCGGCACAGCTGCCTCTGACAGAACAGGATTTCTGCAGCATGCTTATCTATAAATCTTTCATTTTTGTTTTGTGTATTTTTAATCTTTTTCTTTTTTCCAGTGCTCGTCCATATATCTTTTTTTTTTTTTTTGCATTTGAAGATAAAGCCAGTGAAGCAAAACAATGAAATCTTCCAAATATAACCCATGACCTTGACCTACTTGAGCCTGAGCTCTGGGACCTGGCAGGCATCAGGCTGCTGCAGTGGTCACTGACTGTGCGGTGTATTGTTGCAGATGGAAGTCCGCTGTCCTGGTGGCTGGACCGGGAGGGAGAGAGACGGAGCTACTGGGGAGGCTTTTTGTCTGGAGTTCAGCAGTGCTCCTGCAGCCTGGAAGGGAACTGCATCGACATGAACTACTTCTGCAACTGTGATGCTGATGCAGACGCATGGTACATAGTGCACATGCAATTTGGCATTTGTTGTTCAGTAATGTTTTCTCTCCTTTGTTGTTTTGATCGAAATCTATGTTTCTGTTATTTTGTCACCCCCTTTTATATCAATAAGGCTAGGCTAAATAACAGAAACACTTCTCTGCATAATGCATTACGGTTCAACACCACCGCCACCACGACTGCATCAGTGATCTCTCTTAATCGCTCTGTGGTATATCCATAAACTACCACCTTGAGACACGTGTGACTAATGTATGACTAATTAGTCAATTCATCGATTCGGCGTTCAACAAAAATCAATTCAGAGAGAATATCACTAAAATCACTCACAGAGCTCAGAATCCACAATGTTTCTTCTGCATCTATCTATAGAAAAAAATTAATTAAAAAAAATAAAATATAAATAAATATAAATATAAAACATTTTTGGAGCTTATTATCTGTTGTGATGTGTCAGAATGTCTTCAACAATTTGATGTACCAGTGCTTACCCTGCAATGATTCATTACAGCTCATACATCATTTACAGTTGTGATCAGACTCATCAGAGTTTCTAAGCACTGAATGGAGAAAGAAAGGCTGCATTATAGTTTTGAATTCTACATTTGTATTATTCTCCAAATGTCTTTGTTTACAGTATGTTAATCTACTCCAAAGCTTCTCTCGATTCAGCTCAGTTTGCATATTTCCAGAAGCAGTTGTCTGCATTGTGATAGATTGCTCCCTTTTTTAATGTGTTTACTTTTGCGATCTGTGCTAATGCAGAGGAATGACTTCCTTTATCTGGACCCCCATAAAGGCCTGCAGCCCCGAGGGCTGTGTGTTACTGTCTATTTATTTCTGTTTTGTGTGTCGCAGGGCTAATGACACAGGAATCCTGTCCTATAAAGACCACCTACCAGTGAGCCAGATAGTGATCGGAGACACCAACAGAACGGGCTCGCAGGCCGTCTACCACATCGGCCCTCTGCGTTGTTATGGAGACAGTAGGTGATCACCTCAGTGTTGAAGCTACTGTGCCAGATTTGGTTGCAGATGGGGACCTTGATTTAGAGGCTTAGTGTTGATCAGAGACGAACCATGCTCAGATGATGTCTTTATGCCTTGTGTTTATCCATGGATAGAGAGTTAAACCTCATCTGCTCTGTTGCAAGTCCGACACCTGGCTGTGTGCACTGTAACCTCTTTAAATCTGATGGAACTACCAGTTCCCCGAAAGGGGGCTCGGGGCGGGGGGGGGGGGGGGGGGGGGGGGCAGCAGCACTGGAATATGTAAGAGATTGTAGACATTTACAGCTTCATATCCCAGAGTTAGCTGTGGACACAGGGCAGGGCATTTTTAGTAGCTCATCTGCAGTCAAATGTAGTTCAGACCCCCATGATTTTATTTTACATCCAAGTGGAGATCCCATCGTTTCCTAAAGACATCAGATATGCCAGGCTGAAGTAGGAACAATATACCTGTGATGTCACCTGTGATATATGATAAGAATGTACTTAATAATCTGCACACATTATGAGACACTCTTATTTATATAATGAATGTATTTACATGAACTGTGATGTGGCAAATGTCTTGCTGACAGTAAAAAGCTTTACCTTTGCATTTAGTTTCTAATAATGCAGAAAGACTGTCTCGCCACAAAAACAACAGCAGTAGTTGTTGGTTCAAATATTTAAAATGCTTAAAATGATCAAAACTGTATTTTGATGTTTTCCTGACAATGGACCTCCCCCAATAACGGCTGGGCTCCGTCAGTGGGAAAGGAAGAGGAGTGATGTTGTTATACCATTGCAAACTATCTCCGGGAGGAGATCACACTTTGCATCCTGTTTCCTACCAGAAGTCAGACACTGGTGACGGCTCAGATGTCGTGTTTCATTAAACCCCTCCTTTCTTGTATGTCGTCGCTGTAAATGTGAGGAAAAGATTCAAGTGAGGGAGACACTTTCGACAATTGACGCACCTTATTTGGTACGCAGCCTCCTACCTCCACTTTACTTTCATCTTCCCTTTCCCTTTTCTTTCAGAGTCCATATGGAATGCAGCGTCTTTCTACCAGGAGTCCTCCTACCTCTACTTCCCCACCCTGCAGGCCGAGCTCGCCTCCGATATCTCCTTCTACTTCAAGAGTAGCGCTGCTTCAGGAGTGTTCCTGGAGAACCTGGGCCTCAAGGACTTCATCAGAGTGGAGCTCAGCTGTGAGTCAACATTCAAACCAGAATAAGAGACGTGCACATGGTACATGACAGGGGTCATGCAAGCAGAATGCAAGAAAAAAACAAAAAAAACATATACACCCACAAAAGCTGTCAGTAATATATTTTTTTCTGACATGGGAATGCTAGCTGTACTGTAGTTGACAGGTTAATTTCACAGAGAAGCAGGCTGTCAGGTCCGTACAGCATGATGTAATCCTAATGACACCGTCAACAGCAATGTCATGCTGTCATTGGAGACATTAAAAGCATTTCCTCACCACCCATGTCATGAAGCTGGAATCCTTAATGAATGCACCAGATGAATAAAGAAGCAGGAATCCATCGAATTACCTTGTCGACTTACTGTAACAAAAGAGGAAGAAATGCTGCACATCACACATATTTCCACAACAGATTGACTCAGTTTACTTGAGCATGTGGTCTTAAGGTTTTTAGTATTAATTAAAGAGGGACATGAGCTTGTACTTACCATGCGGCATGTTTCATAAGCACAGGTTACATATCCAGTCCTCGGAGAGGTAGCTCAAGTATCGGTGGATTAGTTTTGGATTTATTACAGGTGTTGAAATATATGTGGAGTTGTTGATTACAGTGTGTTTTGCTCGCTAACCTGAGGGAGGAGCTCTCAGGATATCTGGAGCCTCTCTGTATTACTGCAGCATCAGAGACATTGTGAAATATTGACGAGCTGTCAGCTGAGCCCCCTCATAAATCTATTCAGGTCATCAAGTTTTCCCAGCAGCATTGTATCACATTGCATCAGAGAGGGAGGATAGAGAAGCACATAAAAAAAAACCTAATATCACATTCAGTCTGACCTGGCTGTCACATGTGTGTGTGTGTGTGTACGATTCCCCACCGGCCCCCCAGCTCCCTCAGTGGTGACTTTCTCCTTTGATGTGGGAAACGGTCCGGTGGTCCTGTCTGTGAAGTCTCACCTCCCCCTGAATGACAGACAGTGGCACTACGTGAGGGCAGAGCGCAACGTGAAGGAGGCCTCCCTGCAGGTCGACCAGCTTCCCATCCGCTTCCTGGAGGCTCCAGCTGATGGACACCCCCGCTTACGGCTCAGCAGCCAGCTGTTTGTAGGTAGGCTCGTCAGACAGGGGTTTATTTAAACCTGGATTCACTGATTTTTTTGGGGGGGGGCAATTTTGGGGGAGCTTTAACACAACATTATAATATAATAACTTTATTTATATGGCACCTTTCATACAAGGATGCAGCACAAAGATCAGATGAAAATAAACAATAAAGCAATAACAGCAACAGCAGTAGCAATAAGTGAAACAAACAAAAACTATTTGATCACAATACAATAAAACATTAACAAGGATACCATCAAATTAACCCAAAATTAAAATCCAAGTTAAAAAGAGAGGTATGTAATTTCTTTTTAAACATTTTTTTACTGAAAACAGCTGCCTGCTGCTGGAAATGAGGTTGCTGAGAGTGAACCACTGCAGTAAGTCTGCAGGCAATTAAAAACCAAAACACCGAGCTGAAAGACCCTGAGTCGGGTGATAATTCTCCGTGGGTTTATCACAAGCAGCAACACCTCTCACGTCACGCAGTCACTTTTCAGCAGCTTTAAAGGAAAGGTCCAGGTTTCAGCCTCAGTCTGCACTTCACACTCACATGCCGTACTTAATAATGCACTTTGATTTGAAGGAGTTATTGGGCGCTGAAATCATTCCTCCTCTCCAGACTGGCCTTGAGGTGATCCTTTTGTAGCACACTGGAAGAAATGTACGATGCACGAGTCCTCAGAGCTTCCAAGCCTCCAAATCAAGTGGGCATCCTCTGACATTACAGTTCCTCTTTGTGTTTTCTTGTCAATGCACAACTACCAGGACAAAGATACTTTGCTAATTTGTCTAGCTGAGACTACAGTAGTCTCATATTAACTTCTCTCGTACAACGTAATCACACTACAAAGGTATCTCTTCACAGCCAGAATGGAGAGAAGTGATTACAGTTAACAATAACTCTTTAAATGAACATTTGTCCTGCGAGTATTGTATTGTATTGTATTAATACAGACTTGAAAAAATGCAATGCTGTAAGCCACTGTGAAGAACTAATGTATTTTATTATTATTTCATTATTGCTCTGGTTCAGGAGCATGGCTGCTCTCTTTCTCCTCTCACATTTCTCCAGCTGCCTTTCCCCCTCTGACATTTTAATGTGTCTCCTTAATAATACACCAGCCCTCTGGAGGAGACAGAGATACCGTTTTAAAAAAGTGTGGTTTTTTTTCGTTTTTTTCTCCACGTCTTCTTCATTTTAGGCCTCAGTTCGTGCACTTCATGGATCATTTACTTTAAGAAATAATTTATCAGAGGAGTGAAATGACAAATGGAAGCAATAATCCTCTGCGGACCTCAGAAGAAGTCATCATTAGATGAAGATTTACTTGTTTTCATAAGAAGGTACAAAGGTGTCATTTTATGACAAGGACACATCTATTCTCGCGGAAAATAAAGGCTTCCCTGTCATTTTAGAACTAGTTTGGAACAGTAGATAATAAAAAATTACTAACATTTTATAAAATAAGAAGTGAATTTAACACAAAACGGTTTTTAAAACAAATAATCATTCATTGCCGAAGTACACAGTTCACAAAGAAGGACCTGGTCAGTAAAATCTCAAGATTTCTACAAGAACATATATCCATATATTCAGTGAAACAAACAAAATGCCATTATGAGATTTTTGCCTACATGGTACTCCAAATGTGTGTTCTTGACGTAACCAGACAGGTTTAAAAACAACATTGCACCAGTTGCTGTCATATTTTACCCAAGACGTTTAACGCATCCTTGAATAGAGCTCTGTTTGACAGAGAAGTGTAGCTCGTTAGTCACAAACAGGAATACTGAAGGGAACTACGCTGACAAGAATGTTGACTTTCTCACCTACTCCACTGTGAAAATGTGTTAAATATACTGTAGCTCTACAGTAGACTATGTACTGTGGCACAGTAGGACCTTCGACTTTTTATAGATTTTTGTAAACAGCGTGTGACAGAGGTAGATTTTTCAGTGTGTGAACAACTGAGGACGACCGCAGCTTATGTGTTGACATGCACAGTCGGAATAAAGCAACTCGATGGAAGCAAGTGGATTTACTTTTTTAGGGGTGGATTTCTACGCGGTTCTCGTCTTAGCACACCACAGTGTGATGGACATCTGTAGGCTGAAGCGAGCTAACATGACCAAGGGAATTTCAGGAAGTGAGAAATGAACTGTGTGTGTGTGTGTGTGTGTGTGTGTGTGTGTGTCCCAGATCGTCAACAGGCAGCACGGGTTAACAGCATGAAAGCCATCCTCACACTATAAATTGCTGCTAGTAACATTAACATGTAAGATACCCCTGCTGTTTGCCAGCAGGGGTTAAGAGCATGGAGACCCCCACCCAATAGACGTGCCTCTCCAGCTACCAGTAATAACATTAGTATGTATGGAAGCCCTGCTGTTTCTACCATCACAATATACCAGACAACACAGATACATATGCCAGATTCAAAACTGGAAATCAAATCCTGCAGTGTGCTCAGGCAAAGTTTCACTCCGTATGAAACAGAACAGGGTTTAACAAGTATCTTTTCTCAGCCTGAGGGGGTCATGAAAGGAGATTATACCCACCTGTTTGTATGTTGTTGTTTTTTTTTCTCACATAAATTTTAGGCATAACAATGTGATACATTTCTCACATCTCACGGGGACGTCTCTTGGAAACTCGTCTAGTCCACTGCATTGTATATTTAGTCTTAATGAGGTTTCACAACGCGTAAGTGCCTACAGAGTTGCCCTAGATGCACTCTGGAATTAAGTAAATGTTTGTCGTGAATCCTCATCAGCAGTAAAGGGAATCATAGTTATAAAGCCATCAAAGAGGCTTCTTAGCACGGGCAGCGAGCATTAGATGTGACTAACAGCCATCCTCGTCTCAGGGGGGACGGCGTCCCAGCAGAGAGGCTTCCTGGGCTGCGTCAGGACCCTGACCGTCAACGGCGTGGGCTTCGATCTGGAGGAGAGGGCCAAGATGACGCCAGGGGTGAGCTCTGGCTGTCCCGGCTACTGCAGCGGCTCCAGCAGCCTCTGCCACAACAGAGGGAGGTGTATCGAGAAGAGCAACGGCTACATGTGCGACTGCTCCCAGTCCGCATACGGGGGGACCACCTGTAACCAAGGTGAGTGCCGATCGGCAGCAAAAAGCTTCACACTTAATTTGATTCTTTTAATAGATTAATGTTGATTACCACAAACAAATAATCGATCCTTGTCAAGGTTATTCCATTGCGGCGCATCAATAAAAATGCAAGTAACGCAAGAGGCAATTAATACTTGTCCTGACTCCAGACTCCGAGAACATTTCAAATGCATTAGACCGAATTATCTCCTGCAATGTGTGAGCGCAGAACAGAGCACAGACGGCAACTCAACTGAAACCCACCAACACCCAGGGCATGTAGAAGAGCAGTAGGCTGAGCAAACAGCCGTGCAGACATGGTACAGAGAAACAGTTTGAAGGCGTATTTTGAACGACAAGAGACGAAAATTCTGGCTGCAAATGGTGGCTCACCACACTGCTCTATTTACACTGTTTCCTCCTGCTCAGCGTGTTAGATATGAAAGTGGCGCCCATGCCAGGATACAGCTAATCCGACTGCTGTTCAAAGATATTTCTGGTTCATTAGAACTCAGATCTTGCCACAGTTAGTTGCGTTGTCGTGGCTGAGGAGCCTATTAGATGTGGCACCTGTAGGTTACAGACTCCCTTTGATCCATGGGAGTTAAACCTCATGAAATTTCAGTAGTAACTTGCAGTTCTTAAATAAATGCTTTTAGTTGTGCGATGGCAGATTTTCAAAGCTCTGCGTTGTTGACGTTTTGACATAATGAAAGTGCTCCACATGGCGGAACGGCGAACGTTGCCTCTTTGTGAAGAAAGCTGTCAGTTGTATTTTCTGGTTTTTATAAAGTGTATAAATTAGTGCTTTTTTGTGAAAAGAAGGCGCCCAGCAATGATATGCAGCTGAACAGCAGTAGCGACCATTGCTTCAGTAGACGTGCCACTAGCAGAGACTGTGGTACTACTGAGGCGCCGTCATTGTAAATGTGTTATTGCAGCAACGTGAAACAAGAGAGTGATGTAATGGTATAAGTTGGCATACTGTGTCTTCCACCCTCCCCTACTCCCTCTTAACTCCAGGAGCTATGTGTTTAATTTGAAATGTGCCTTTTTTTTCACAAACCAAAACACAGAGGACTAAGTAAGTGAGTGACTGTATTTATATGGAACCTCAAGAGCAGAGACGTCTCAAAGAGCCTCACAAAAGACCGTCAAATAGAAAGGAGAGGATGCACGAGCTTGTTTGCTGAGGGAGTTTTAAATCTCAGCACCTGTTGAGGTAACGTTGATCGACAACACTTGAGTCCCCGTGGTGCTGCTGCAGCCACTGGTTTTGTTGTCAACATGTTACCTGTGTCATCGTCTCCTCATGGAGACGCGCCTCCTGCTAGCTCGTGACTGTGTTTTAATGCTTTGGTGTGTTCATATTCATATTTGTACTTGTGCCTGTGCATAATTAGCTAGCTCCAGTGCTCCCCTCCACCGAGTTTGTGGGTTACAGAAAGACAGCGGCCTTTTGTTCCTCGCGAGTTTATCCTTCAGACAACACTTTTTCTCAGGCAAGGTGCCATTTATGGCGGAACACTCGCTGCCTGGCAGGAGGGGACGGCCTTAAAAGCTAAAGTCGGGGAGCAAAAGTTTTGGGTACACAAAGTATTGTCTTGCTGCAGCCTTGCTCTGGAAGATGCCCAGAAGGTTCTTGTGTACCTGCATATACACACCGCTACACCTCTGAAGAAAGACATTGCTTTTGGACAGATTTTCATTCACAACAGTGCCTTCTCTCTAGTTGTACCCATATTTTTTTTTTTACCATAAGGTTGTGTTGATTTTTCCAACGCTTTAATATTATGCGGCATAATGAACATTGCAGCCTCCGGAGGCCGTGAGCTGGGTTTTATTCTTTTAATCTTTGTCTCAAAAAGAGCTCCCTGCACTGAAACCTGTTTTTCTCTGCGTCCCTGTGTGTGCAGAGGTGTCAGTGTCCTTTGACATGGAGTCCTCGGTGACCTACACCTTCCAGGAGCCCTTCTCAGTGATGCAGAACAGAAGCTTGCAGGCCTCCAGTGTTTCCGCGGAAAGCAGCAGCAGGGCCAGAGAGGACGTGGCCTTCAGCTTCGTCACCTCCCAGAGGCCCACCATGCTGCTGACCGTCAGCACCTTCAACCAGCAGTACATCGCTGTCATCCTGGCCAAGAACGGTACATATGGGTTACATACAGCACAATGATAAATGTATACCTCTCTGAGCCTTCATCACAGACATGGAGAAAACAGTGATTAGCCTGCGCTGTCAGCCAGATACATAGCAACTGTATTGTGAGCAAACGCATCTTCCACTTACTGTCATGTGTCAAAGCAAAGTTGCTCAACAGCTCCATTATGAATTGGTTGTTCTATACATTTATCTTCTGTTATGTTCATATGAAAATCTCATATCTGCATCAAAGAGTTGTTTGTCGTTGCACGTTGAAAAGTGTTGAGCGGAACAGAAAGTGAGGCTGACAGTGAACAGGCAGTGCCACAGCTGCCTGCATGAATATAATGCTGGCGTCGCCCCCACAACTTTGTGTGCAAACTGATCATAGGCTAATAAAAAGATTTAACCTCTGCAGGTCTGCTCCTCCTCTGCATCTTTGAAAAGTCCATATGAAAAATAAAAGCACTCCATTAACCGAAGGAAAGCATTTTAGACAGCCCTGGCTAAACAAGACAATAAAAGAATAAAAACAGAAAGACCAAATGGTGCTTTGTCTGAGCTGTTTCACTTTGAGTCTGGAGAACATTTCAGGAAAAAGGTCCTCACAATTTTTTTAGAACTTGTTTCAGGGTATTTCCTGCTGCAAGTCAATCAATCAGGTTTATTTTTTCCACATGTAATCATATGAGAGTACAATCACAACGCAGTAACACAAGAGAAGGCCTCAAAGCTGCAAGCTGCATCCAAACCTTAAGAGTATCACACCAAGTGACACCTATGTGCGGCTTTTAGTCAGAGTCAGTCTCTCTTTTGTGTTAAATCACAATGCTCCATATTCCTCAGGTCTCTGTAAACACTGAAGGGCAGAGGAGACACTTCATCCGCTGTGACCTTCATCTATAGGAGCACTCTCAGGATCTGAAATGAATCACAACACAAAGCCCTTCACCTGCAGACCGGGAATTGTAATATTGACCCAGCTCCACTTGACAATGCATATCTCTCTGACTCTTTGATCCGGCAGTGATTGTGTGTGTGGGAGGAACACTGAGCACATATTGACTTATTCAGTGTGGGAGCGAAGAGCTCTGAGATAAATATCTCAAAAGGCAATTGAAGAAGTTTAGATATAGCGGTCTATTTATAAATAAGCAGCCACATCATTTCAGTAAATAGGTGTATTCTCTTCTCCTATTTGGTATTATAATGCAACGTACACACACTTGAAGCCTACTACTGGTGTCTGGTTTTCATGTCAGTGGACTGGACTTGAGTCTGTAGCTTTTAAATTTGCATTGAGCCACGAGCACCATAGTGAATCAATCGTCATAAAGTGCTCAGAGGGGGATTTTTTTTGTTTTTGTTTTTGTTTTTACAGCGGTCTGTTTTAAGGAGAGCGCTACATGTCTTTTCCTGCTTTGTGTCCAGGGAGTCTGCAGATCTGGTATCACCTTCAGGCGGACAGGAGTCCGGACGTGTTCAGCCCCGCCCTCAGTAACCTGGCAGACGGACGGCTCCATCGAATCAGGATCCGACGAGTGGGGAAAAACCTCTATGTACAGGTGAGCGGTGCAGAGCCCCCTAAAGGTCACGGTGGGAACTACCTTACTGAAATAATTTTGCGCAAATAAGTTTTGCGTTCCCTCTGAGAGAAAGGCTGGGCTGTGTTATAATATAGTATTATGTAGTAGGCTCAGGTGCAAGTCTGTATCACTGCAGCTACATGGAGCACTAGCAGAGCTAGTTAACTCTCTTAGGCTGATTGAGACAAACTGTAGCTGTGATTACAAGTATAGTCATGGGACTGTAAAGCTGTAGGCTGTAGCCGCGGCTGTGCTTTGGTTCGTAATGGGTGTAACACCAGCTACATGCAGGGGTTGGTTGTGTGTGCAGTAAATTGACATGGTTGCGCTGGCTGAACGTTCCCGTGGTGTACTGGCAACACATCTGTCATATGTGATAGAAGCCGCAGGTCAAAAGAAATCCTGTGTGGCTTAACGATGCTTTCTTGGCTCATGTTTATAGGAGCGGTAACGAGGAGTCACAGTGCAGCTGCCGTAGCGTCATAGATTCAAGCGTAGGCCGAGCAGTGACCAAATCCACAGTCACAGTCTTCCACCGGCGCAGCCAGATAGAGCAGCTGCTCACAGCCAACGGCAGCACACCGCCACATCGTCCCTCCTGTCTGTAGTGTCTGCGGAGCCCTTCCCTAAACTGACAGTGTATCTGGATGGCAAAAATGTTTTACCCAAAATGCAATTCTTCCAATGCAAAACAGTTATGGTTTCCAGTCTCGAGTTAGCCAATGAAGATCACCACCTCTGCACCACTGGAGGGAAAGTTCATTCTTGACCTTCGAATTTGTAGTTTGACGATATGATCTCAACTCACGGTCCATTTAATAGCTTTTTGCAGAGCTCTCAGTCTCATCTAACAGCCTTCATTGCTCTGCACTGAAGTATTTTGTATTTGCAAGGACTACCATCTCCCCCTTACATAGGAGTGACTGCCGTAAATCACGAGAAAGGCCTCCCAGAAGCTAGGATAGCAAGCCAACAAACAACATGCAACACGTGAATTCATTTATCTAATTCTGCACAATAACACAGCTCATCATATCAGCAAGGAACTAGAATTAAATGTTCTGCCTGCTATCCAAACACTCAATAACAGAGAGATGGCGTTAAAAATCAATTTTCCACTGCGATGAAATTCTATTCTTAGCTGGGTCATCAGCTGGTCTGTTGATGTACCACTGCACATCCTCCAGCGTTTTATTGCAGATCATCAAGTTAAGTGATGCAACTGAGTCAGCACGGTAGTGCAGAAGTGAAAGGTCTAAACCACTTTAAAGCTAACGGTGGGCGGATATGGTTTTGTGTGAAGCTGCAGAGAACATAATTCTCAATCTATAATGTATTGAAATGTGCTGCTGCTGCTGCTGGTGTTACCTCGGTTTAGGTTTCTTGTAATCAGCTTGTTATTTGATTTCTCTCCACTCAACCAGATCGACCAGGACATCCACACAAAGTACACACTGTCATCTGATGCAGAGCTGATCTTAATCAGATCCTTGACATTGGGCAAAGTCACCAGTAAGTCCTCCCGTGATGTTCAGACAGTTGCTGGAAAAACTTCCACGTCATCCCTCCGTTGTTTGTCTGCGCTCTTTTGTTCGTTTATTTCCTGTCTGCTTCCTTTTGCCATTCTTGACTTTGTGACTGTGAAATGACTGTAAATCAAAGAAATCCAACACGCCTCCATCAGCAACAGCCTACATGTTCACCTATCGACTGTATCTCTGCAGGGAGGGAGAACTTCAGTGAGGAAGTGATGCGGGCGTCGTCGAAAGGTTTCATCGGCTGCCTCTCCTCGGTGCAGTTCAATCACGTGGCTCCACTAAAGGCGGCGCTGACGAATCGAGGGAGTTCATTGGTCACCATCCGTGGTCCATTGGTGCAATCCAATTGTGCAGCACTGGCAGAGTCCACGTCGCACACACTGCAAGGTGAAATACTCTCACACTCGCCCACGCACACTGCCAATAAGCAGTCGTTTCCTGAATGCACAGACGCTGGGAACACTTTGATATGCAAACATTTGGCTGTTTGTGTTTATATTTAGTTGATGGCAAAAAAATACAAAAGTGCCTGCTATTTTGATAATCAATTAATCCTTCCAGTTATTTGTTTAGCAAAAATGTCAAACGGTTTTCCGCGTCGAGCTTCTTAAATGTGGGGATTTGCTGCTTTTCTTTACAGCATTGTACATTAAATGCCTCTAAACTGAGTGACTGACAAAACAAGTTATTTGAGGATGTCACCACAGGCAATTATGGAGGCCGATTTTCACTATTAACTGACATTTTATAGACTTCGCGATAATAAAAAAAAAAATAATTGACACATACGACTTGACAAAACATAGCTGCAGCCCTAATTACTTTCTCTGCCTCTTGGCCTGTGGCAAGACTTCAAGCGCTTGTTGCTGCTGCTTAGCTTACTTGGATCTTCCTCGACCACTTCTCGCCCTCACCCTGCCGCACCTGCAGCACACACTGGTCACACCATGCAGACGGAAGTCACGGCAGAGTCCGCATTTGATACTATAGATGTGGGCGTTTGCAGATATGTGCCTTGGTGACAGCATCTAGTGTCTGTTGGGGCAAGTGCTGCTAATGGAACCACTTGTTTGAACGTGTCAGGATCCAATTACTGTGGAAAAGGTGGGCCGTCAGCACATTTTTGATCTGATCCTCTGAAGCGATCTAGTTTTGTGATACCAGAAAAGTTCCTCAGAGATAGCTGCTAACCCACAGGCTTTCTGAAAATGGACACATCAACTCAAAGCACGATAATCAGTCTAATTGGCTTCCTGTTAAACTGCCTTTAAGACTGAGTTGTAACTAGTGACTTGTGAGTTTAGCTAATTGCAGTCTGTCTAAACCATGCCAGCTGTGTTCTTCAGCCGTCTGTCTGGCAGAACAGATGCTTTCCCAGTTTTTACCAATGGAGCTGTCTACACCGGCTTTTTATATTTCAAGTCTCGTTTTTTTTTTCCCCAATTATTCGCGTAAGAACACAACTGTGTTTTTTGTTTCTGCGTGAACAGATGCACTATAATGGAGTCATAGCAGAGCAGTCTCTCTCCGTTTCTCTCTGGGTTATTGTCTCTCCGTGGATTACAATCATTACGACTCTCTGATTTACGAGAGACATAATGCGCAATATCACTGACATAATCATTGAACATTTTGAATTAACCATATACACTTACCTGTACTTGAGATTTGATTGTGCACACATGCGGTAGCTATATTCCACTTCTCATACATATCTGTGTGATACTCACCAAGAAGCAACTTATGATCGTTACCGTTAACCTTAGTTTATATTTTTGGTATTATTTAAATGTTTATACTTGCACCTTTATTGATTTTTTTTTTAAATATTTGCACTCTTTCTTACTTTTGCACTGCAACTGCTGCACAACAAGCTCCCACGGGATAAATAAAGTTCTACCTTATCTCATCTTATCTCTCTTAATAAGGTGTGGCAACTAATGTTTGGACATAAAGCGTGAAGTCAGAGTAAGCAGAGGCTGTGTCAGTGACTCTCACATTGATGGACAGGTTGTGCGAGTTGCTTGGATCCGGCCAATGGCATATCGCCTCAACACATATAAACATAAACGATAAAACATCCTAGAACAACGATGTAAAACGACAACAGATGAATTGATTTCAGATGCTGTCCTAATCGTCCTGTCTGTTGGCTGATGCGCGGAGATTCTCTCATTCAGAGCATTATGGAAATGTTGTTTGTCATTGTTTTGGCAGCCACATGAAACAGCCACTTGCTATAAAGCTCATTCACTATCATGCCCCAAACACATCAGCTTAACCCTCCGTCATCGCCAGGGTTCAGCGCGTGGATGATATTAAGACGAGATGATGTCAGTGACATTTAAAGTCACCTGACCAACCAGAGGGAAAAAAAAAAAGACTCATATGTGGGTGCTTATACAGGGAGTTGCCGAGAAACTGAAACCAATTTGGTTATCATGTAATGTGTAATTCTTGAGCGAGGCAGCGAAGTGTGACAAACTACACTTCACCCGGGTGAAGATGACAACCAGAGATTCCTGAGATCTTATCGTCACACGTGCGTCTCCTGCATGATGTTGACATTAATAAATGTGTCTGTTTCTCCTCTCTGCTTCTCCAGATCAAACTGTGACAGCAAACAAAGATAAGGAGCAGCATGGAAACGGCACCCAGAAGGATTTGGCTGTCATAGCAGGTCTGTTTTTCTGTCGTCCGCGCTGGTTTATTTGTCTTTGGTTAATTGAAAATGAGTCCCAGCTGTTTGTTATTTGTCATTCTCTCCATTTGCATCCATCTTAATTCCTTTTTTTTTGTTTGTTTCTGGTCTCATGATTACTCAGCTCAAGCTCATTTTCATTACTGCCACTTAGACTGTTTTGTTCGAAATTAAATTTAAGTTGATATTGATAATGTTAAAGGATCCCTGTGTGCTTTCGAAAACCATAGCTGTGCATTTGACTTCTCTCTCCACTTCAGCTGTTATGTTGTTGGCGATTTTAAGGAGAAGGGACATAAGCTTTCGGGGGGGGGGGGGTTTGGGTGGAAAACAGAGGTTATCAAGCAAACGAATGACCTGGTGTCTGCAAATTTAATATATTCATTCATTATAACGTTCATTTCGGGTTTAAAAACTAATTTTGCATGAAAAAAAATGAAAAAATGTATTAAAGGAGGGCATGCATAAATACTTGTTAATAACATGTTTGTCAGATCATCAGAACATTTTCCGTCATCGATGCATTATCAAAGGATGCAGTCCAATAATAACTCCCTCTGATCAAAGTGCTCGATGGTCATTTCATGTTTAGAAAAGCAAATTCGATATTTGAGCTTTCACGTGGTGTTGTATTATGATTCCTTCCTCCTGATTATTTGTATGGCCTCATGGTCATTATTCATACGTGATGTAAATCCTACATATTACCCTTGTTAAAATCATGGTTTTCATGGTTCTTCGGTGCATCAAATTATGTTCTGCGTCGACAACAAAGTTGGTGTTTTTTAAACCCAGCATGCTAATATATTTTATATTTATATTTCAATCACTGCTAGGTTAAGTAGAACTCTTAAATATTCTAATGCTTGCAAAGTTACAACAATCAAGGACACTGCAATTACATTGTTAGCGTAAGAAATAAACCCCAGTACATCAAGGGTGAAATAACTACCAATTATGCTTCTCAGCTGGGCAGTGTTATTAAAGTAATAACCCTTCCCACTGACTTAAGCATCCCTATATGTCCAATAATAAGCATCTAAACACTGGGTTAATATTAGGCTGCTATGTGGTGTAGGATTCCATACTAAGCACAGCATTTTGTGTTTCAAGGTAGGAATTCATGCACAGTTAAACTGTGACAACTGAGTCAAAGCAAACGCACTGCAACCAATTTAGATCAGGATCAGGAGAAACTTGACGGGGGACATCCCCGGTTGACGGCATTGTTCCCCGGTACCTATTAACCCGTCCTCCCTGCTTTGTTTTCAGGTGTGGTCACAGCGGTGGTCTTCATCGCTGTGTGTGCTCTGGCTGTGATAAGCCGCCTCCTCTACCAGCAGCGGCGCGCCCAGAGGAGCAGCAGCAGCAGCATCAAAGAGGAGAACAGACACAGCATGTACACGGACTACAGGACAGAGCTGCACCTCCACAACTCAGTCAGGGACAACATGAAGGAATACTACATCTGACCACAGTGTGCACTCTGTGGACCTAAGCCACAAACTTACCTCTCTCTTATAAAGGACTAGCAGGCGGATGCGCGGCTGCAGGATTTCTTACAACAAAACATCTGTGTGCCCTGGAAGTCTCTCAGGAACACTGCAGAAGCCTGTAGCCTGTAGTCAAGTGGCTGAATCTTTACGGCTGTTAGTGTATTTGATGTTGGTGAAACTGTCAGAATCAAGCTGCTGTGGTTTCTGTCATTGCAAAATGTGTAAAGCAAAAGATGAATGTTCTGCAGGGTTGGACAGAGGGACGCCATGAGTGCAGCGAGGGAAAGCTGCTGTCCATCCTGAATGCGCACAACTAAAAACATTTTGTTGGAAACCCTCAAATGCTGAATATTTCCACATTTCCGTGGGACTCACTAAATTGTACTTGCAAGGCAGGAAATGTAGGCCGGGCCTGTAAGATATGCGTGCATTCGCTGCTGTCTTTGTTTTTTCCAGTGGTGGTGAATGTTGTAGAAGAAGAAAAAGGGTCAATACTGCCTATACTGTATGAGTGCCTAATTTGCATACAAGTTTTTATTTTAACACATTAGAAGTTATTCCTGTGATTTGCACAAAAGCAGTCGCATTAACACAGAGAGGGGCTTATCGCCATTCAGTTCTGCACCTCACACTACATAGAAGAAAAAGGACATTTGAATTTCCCAGTCATGCACAATATCCGCCAGTTGACCATTAGTAATGGGCGACTCTCAGTAATGTTTCACTGAGTTGTTTGAAGTAGCATGGAAATTATCAACAAAAAAAAGTTTCTTTGTGTTTCAGGTTTCCAAGTCTTGTCCCTAAGAAAGAATTGTACACCATTCAGGCCACAGACATATAGCAATTCTGCTTGTTCATTATTCTTCAAGAACATCAAATCCAAAAAACACTTGTGCATATTGTGTCTCGCCAACACTTTGCATACAGCCAGTAAAAGCATCTACAGGCCGAAAGCCACTGCATATACTGATCCCGGTATGTGAAAAAAAATCTGGCAAACCACGAAACTCGCAAGTGGTCTCTTCGGTGTTCTCTGGCAGACGGGCAGCAGTTTGACATGTACAGGAAGTGTTGAGTTCAGTAAATCCTCACAGAAACTGGTTAAACCAGCATGCGAGGCGAGTCAAGTTTGCACTAGTATGAAACAACACAGCAGCAGGTTTACTGGGGCTCGTACACCCACAGTAAGTCACAACCTACACTACTACATTTTGTCACAGTACTTGAGTGAGTTTGTACCACTGTTTAAGGTTGTAATGCTTTTATCTCATTTATTAGCTTGGTGATATGCAAAAGCCAAGTTAGCCGGGACAAGGTAGGCCTTCCAGTCGGTGTCGGACTGAGACTGCCAGGCTGTGACATTTCTCGGAAGTAATACAAACCAGTGTAGACCTGATGCATACCAAACTCAAGAAGTACTTCAAAGTAACGTTTAGTTTGTCCATTATTTTGCAGCGCTAGCCAGCAGTGCTTAGAGCTTTTTGCAGCAAAGAAAAAGACCACTATGTTACCTTGTTTATTTATTATTTGGATTACAGGGATAAGTGGTGTTTTCTATATATTTCAATGAGAATACTTTTTATATAGGTATTTCACTGGTTGAGACAAAAAAAAGGCTAGAGTCAACCACGTGGTCCTGCGAGCCTGTAATACACATTCAAATTTCAGCAAAAATAAAGCATGGATGGAAAATGGAGACGTCTTTGCTTTTTTTTTTTATAGTTTAGATCCTCACCACTATTAGGGACATAAAGAATACTAGAGGAAAAGCAATGTTACCTAAATTCCAAAATCAGGCTCAGCTCTGCGTCATCAGATTTAGTTTATCATCATCCGTTAGCTTCAGCTGCTCTCAGGCAGGTTAGCTGTCTTTGTCCACATCAGTTACACTTTGAGCTTAACATGCTAAACACAAGGGTTAAGCCCAAAGAAAAGCTGAATCTGAGGCTGACCGGAATTCGGCAATTGTTTTTGAGTATCCCGATCCTGAACTAAAGTGTTTTCATTATAATCCGTCCTCTTGGGATCATAAATGTCTGTACAACATGTCGAGGAACGCAGTCCAACAATTCCAATTTTTAGACCAATGCACTGACGGATGGACAGATGGATGGAAACACCGACTGACGAACAATATCACCCTGGGGCACCGCCGCTTCCATGGCTAAAGATGACATGACTGAAAGTGACACAGGAGAGTGGCTTGGTCGAAAGATGGGGTCTTGATCCTTTGGACCCCGTCTGTGCATGTCCTTGTTGTCTAAGTATATCTCGAGATGTGATAGTCTGCAGATCTCCAGTGTCATGAATGAATACATACCTCTCGGAGTGTTTTGGTTTTATTGCAATGGGTAATATCACGTGGTTACTTCTTCTTAATGATTTGTATAGCTGCAGTTTTATTAAGGATCTATTGTATAGATGTATAATTTAATAATAAAAGTGAATATATTGTTAATCCTCTGTTGTAAAATGGCTTGACTTTAGTTAAGTTTAAACAGGGTCTCCAGGGACACCTCGTGTCTTCTTTCCCGTGGCAGCCCAGCAGTAATTTTGATCAATAGTCCAACATTGTTCGTGGTGTTTGCAGGTGGGAAGCCAGTGAGGGATAACATCCTTGTTGCGTCACTAGTTTGATGGATCACATGCAGGTGGTGGGATCTGGAGAGGCACTTTACTGGCAGGTGAAAAGATGTATTGCTTGTTTCTTTTTCTTCTTCTTTTTTTTTTAATGTAGCTGCTAAAGGGGTTGAAAAACTTGACAAAGTTGGCAGCTATCACTCCTTTTGAAGGCTAGACAATGTTATATGTTGTCGGTGCGGCAAACGGCTGGTGTTTAAGAAATAAAAAATGAAAAATATGCAGCTGACCTAAATCGTGTCCAGAAATAAAAAGCAGTTAGATAAAGAAGAATTCGCTTACTTACGGGCATTTAAATGTACCATATGAGTATAAGTGAAATTACTTTACATTTAGCTGGATGGCTTGGAGTATAACTTTACTGCAATTGCACAATATGGTCACGAGTTACAAACACACCATGCCTATGCTTTCTTCTGCTCATCCAAATATGTGCTGCGCTAATTTTGATGAATTCCGCATGAATCTTGTAAGAAGAGTGGTGGAAACAATTGAAGGAATACTACATCTGACCACACAGCATAGAGGGCTTTACACATGGTCGCGCTAATCACGTACTCCTCGACTCATGGCCCAACTTTCCTCCAGCTGACAGCAAAGCTAAGAGGCAAAGGTAGCGGTGGTTATATCCATAAACATGTGAATGGGCAGTTGCTACACACAAACATCAATTAAATAGCAAAAAAGAAAAACTTATATTTGCATCTGATGTCATGAAAAGTCATGCATCAATCTCAACATCATGCATTGTTGACACAAGCTGCCATAGCAAGAGGCTGGTGTACGCTGCAGCCGCTGGCCACATGTATACGACTTGGCGAGGTAACGTGCACAGATTCAGATCACAAGTGCAGATGTTTGGATGGTTTTTTTTTCTTTCTTTTTTGTCGCCATGCCTTTTGCATTTACTTCCTTTCAGTACTTATGAACTTACTTAACTGCAAGTCAGCAAATGACTGCAATTTCAGGCGTCATTTTGCTGACATGCTTGAAGTGAATGATGAAGTTTTCGGTACCTCCTTTAATCCCAGCAGCAGTAAAAGCAGCTTGTTTGCCACATTCAATAGCTTATAACATTAGAGTCAGTGGCAATTATACTATAGAACCAATCGGTGCCCTCTGAGCACTCATGAGGACATGTTAGCAATGTGAAGACAGGATGTCAGGAGTGAAACGAACAGAGGGACTTTGACAGTCAGTCTAAACCAGGCACAATTTGTAGTTTATGCAAATGTATTTATTTTGTACTGCTTATCCATTCAAAACTACCCGCACAGATATTTTCAAAGAAAACTATTTGGTATGTGGTGCTCCTCCTTTTGTAGGCCTCTCAGTGCCTGTGCTCTGTGCGCAAACAAAAGAAAAGAAAATTTCACACTTCTTTTATTTTTTTGCATTTAATGGCTACTTTTTTTTTTTCCCATGTTGACCTACTTTTCCACTGTTTTTTGTGTCAAGTCTCTGATCTTTAAGGTTTGGAAGCAGGTTATGTTTTACTCAGCATTATCTTTGAATTGCATGCACATGTTCTGCTTTATATAGTAATTTGACATGAGCACAATTACATCTTAGGACAAGATTATCACTTTGCATTATGTTGGATGTTCTATGTTGTAATATTTTTGCATAAAAAGGTACTAAAAGTACAACTGTGGTGTACACTTTATATAGTTCCTTGAAGGTTTTTATAACGCTGTACAAAAAAAGCAGTTTCTCTTGTGCACATTAAAACCAAGGTAATGAAAGACCCACTGACAGTGAACAAATCATGCAGCGATGCCTCCACCACCTCGCACTTCGTTGTGGCTTGCATCTGTAATCCTGGAGGCATCGAAAAGAAGCATCCCATAAAGTTCAGTAATGATCTTTTCCCTCGCAGACACAGCAGGTGAAGACTAAACTCACTGGCCCACCACTGCATTGCTTTTTTGGGTTAACCCTAACCCTAACCCTAAACACTGTGTAACCACCACACAGGGTTCGCCCTCATTTGGATAAGGTTTAAGGAGACTTTCCATTTCAAGCACCTCGTGTGTTCTGCACTCCACTGGACGTGTTGTTTCAACTACTTAACTCCTAATGGTAATCTTTGCACTTGGGCGAAGTAGTTATCCCAACAGGCCACGCTGGGGTTAGAAGAGAGAGAGAGAGATCGGAGGAGGTGCATGCCAATTTAAGTCAGTGTATGTGTAATTTACATTAATGGCTCCTTTTCACACATGAACTTCCTTGCAAGACTGCAGTTTTCTGCAATTTTAGACCAAATCATTTTCTTGACCAGTCTGGACACAAGTTATAGTGATTAGGGCATTTTATTACTCAGCAGGGGTAAAAGCAGCAAATCATAACTTGCCACATTCAGCTTATGCCATTTCAGTTCAAGTTTCAATTAAACAAAGCCCTTTGAGTTTGAGAGAGGTAAGTATGAACAACTCTTTTTTTTATATACAGCATATCCAGAAAGAAAGAAAGAAATCATAAAGTAAGCTGAACATTACACGGAGGCAGGTCTTGACAACTGTGTGATCCCTCAGAGCTCGACAGCCAAGAGTCTCGGTGTTACGTTTGATCCTACCCTCTCTTTTGATCGGCACATTAATGACATCACCGAGACGGCATTTTTTTCCACCTACGCAACACAACTAAAAGCAGGCATTTTCTGTCCTAGGCTGGATCCTGGTTCACGCCTTTGTTTCATCCAGACTTGATTGTTGTAACGTTTTGTTGCATGCTGGTACTAGAAAGGCTTCAAATGGTTCAGAATGCAGCAGCTAGGATCTTAACGAAAACTGGAAAATTTGATTGTATCACACCAATTTTAGCTTCCCTTCATCGGCTCCCTGTCCATGTCAGATGGATATATCCCATCCCGTGCTCTCCACTCTCAGAGTACAGGCCTCCTGTCCATCCCCATTGTTACAAAGACATCAGCTGGCTGCAGGGCCTCTTCCTAACACGCCCCCTTCCTCTAGGATAACCTCCCTGTTGACATCAGTCTGACTCTGTTGAGGCCTTTGAATCCAAACTTAAGACTCATCTTTTCGCCTTAACTCTCACCTACTATTTTTGATAACCTTGTACCTGTTACTACTATCCGTCCGGCAGGTTGGTCTAAATCTCACGAGTCTATTAAACCTAATACTTACAGGCCTACTGGCTACAAACCACTGCCTGTCTTTAACCTTCTGTTTGCTCCATTTTTTAAAAGGGTTTCCGTTAAAAGAGTTTGTTTTTTGGGAGTTTTACCTCATCCGAAACGAGGGTCTAAGGACAGAGGGTGTCGTATGCTGGACAGAAGTAAAGCCCCCTGATGCAAATTTGTGATTTGTGATATTGGGTTATACGAACAAAATCGACTTGACCTGACAAGTCTATACAGGTACGT
Organism: Enoplosus armatus; assembly: GCF_043641665.1. Taxonomy (NCBI): domain Eukaryota; kingdom Metazoa; phylum Chordata; class Actinopteri; order Centrarchiformes; family Enoplosidae; genus Enoplosus; species Enoplosus armatus. The sequence continues at coordinate 3,952,337 of NC_092190.1, read as the reverse complement.
GGGTCTTGAGCTGATTTTAAAGGTGTCCACAGAAGTCCAAAGGGAGAAGTCCCAAGTTCAGAAACAGCAACTTAAAAAGTACAGTCCGCTTCAGTTTTAAGCCTGGATTGAGGAACAGCTCTAGAAATCACATGAATGGCCCTATTGTAACCGCACAATAACAACAACAACCCAGCTCTGGGTCTTGTGCACACAGACAGTGAGGGCAGTGAAGTGCACCTGCTCTTTTCTCCCATTTAGGTGCATTGCACAAAAGGGAGCCTCAGCTGCCGTGACCTTAAGTGACTCAATACATGAATATGAATAAGTATAAAATGTAGGATTGTGGCGGTCAATCATCATCCTCTCGGCCAGTCATGTCACTTGTCTAATGGTAATCTTTCTACTGGGGTGACTACTGGAATTGTGGAATGCAGAAGAGACAGAGGTGAGGAGAGCGCAGATGTGTTTAGTGTTATATTTTGTGCGAATTGATCGTATTTTTTCAACGAGGTGTGCACACCATTAAGCAGATTCAAGTCAAACTCGCACTTGCACTTGATGCATATGACTGCAATTTAGCAATTTTACACATGATGTTTTCCTTACCACTCTTGGGGTGAGCTGTGTTTATTTGTTTTTTGAAGTATTCAGTGCCAGTGCACCGGCATTGCTAACTGTTGCTGCTGAGTGCACACGAGGGTTTTGAAATCAGCTCTCATAACAGTTTTGTTTAGGGTGTAATCTAAGGGGGGACCGGTGTAAACCAGTGGGAATTTGATTCCTGAAAAGTTGAGGGGATGGTAGTTTTATAGTTTAAACCTGGAGACTGGAGTCAAGTCTACAAGCAGCTGCTCCAGAAGGAGTGACTACAATGACTGGGGGTTCAACTGATGGCTTCTTCCTGTCCCGGCTCCCATCAGTGTTGTAGGATTATTTACCTCCTGTCTAACGTGACAAAACTCTCATCACATAAAACATTATGGAAACATCGCCTGTGCATTCCTGCCACATTATTCATTATTCATTAATGCAGTTCAGGTAGCGGCAGCAAAAGGCAAAACTGCACATCACAGCATTGTTCAATATTTTTTGATCCGAGGTCAAGTCTCCTCAGCTTTTTTGCCCTCAAGTCAAGTCGAGTCTTCAAGTCTCAGAGGAGTAAAAAAAAAAAAAAAAAATCATGTCATGTCGCAAGTCTTCAGTTTCACAACTCGAGTCTCAAGTCTCAAGTCTACAGCTCTGCATCATACTATAGATAAAAAGGTCAGGGATAAATATTTGACACTAGGTTTTTGAATATACACATATAGTTACATCAGACCAGCACTAATATCTGTGAACCTGCATACACATGCATGCATATAGGCAGCCATACAAATGTATACATAGACTCATGAGTCAAGGTAAGTTATACAGAAGTACGTACGTTTCTATGGTGGCAAAACTGTAGCCCATGTGTGAAACTGTAACATGCAATTATTATTATTATTATTATTATTATTATTATTTCAACGTCTACCTAAAACATCTATAACAGCTTTGTATCAAAAGGCTGGTACATGCCTCGTGCTGTGCTTTTCACCTGCCACACTCCACCAGTGTTGATGGGCTGTGAGGGCCGGACTGTCAGGTAACGGTCTCTCTCTCAGTGTCCAACCAGTGCCCCCTTTTGGTCCACGGTTCAGTGAAATGCTGTGGATACAGAACAACCTTGTGCCCTACATTACAACGCATTAGCAATTATATTCATTGTGGCAGCATCCGGTGGGGCGTGAGCGTTGAGGTGGGTTCAAGTGTTTGGACCCTCATCTTTCCCTAGCCTTGACCAAGAGATTTAAGTATCCTGTCCGCGCCAACTATGCGCAGTAACTATGCCTCCTAGTTACTGTTGCTATGCCTGTCAAGCTGTGCACTCTAGCAGCTCGTGTTGTTATTTGTGGTACTTTTTTGAAACATTATGTCCTTGATTTGAGACAGAAGCAGACAACAACAGCTTTTCGTTTGTCGCCTGGAGGTTGTAGCTGTAAAATGGTCGGCAATATACATTTGATGGCCTCGTGCATGATAACGTGATCATTTAGCACCATGTTATGATGGAAATAAGAGTCAGCAACATCTCACAAGTTGCTGATCCATAGAAGACATGGAAACAATGTAAGGTAGTCAATAGCAGCTGATTATGAGGAAAAAATGTAGGGCCACATTTAATGTTATTTCCTTTTAACATAGGTTTGTTTAACTGCTTAATGTTACACATGAAGGTTAGATTTAGGCCCTAATCTTCCAATATGTTGCACTTTTACCAGAGAATGAGTTGATGAGGACTTGTTCTGCAAATGTCTCTCAGATACGCTGCTCAAATCCAATAAAGAGCCGGACAGAACCGCTAATGTTACCCTAAACTCTGATATAGAAGCATGTGGGAGCGGCTCCCAGTCCTCAACAAGGCTGCTTTCTGACGAAACCTAACCCCACAATACGATGTAGTTAGCAGTGGTGGAAAGTAACAAAGTACATTTACTCAGGTCCTGTACAATTTTGAGGTACTTTACTTGAGTATTAGTTACTTTGTACTTTACACAGCTTTAGATTTAGATTTAGACAGATTAAGATTTTACATAAAAGCACATGATCAGTATATGAAATACAATGCACTGCTTTTGAGATTAAACCGCTAGTTTTTTTTTTTGTTTTTTTAGATCAATCCAGTGGTTTCCAGCATTTTTGGCTGGTGGCCCCTTACAGAAAAGTAGCCTCTTTGCATTTTTTCAGATGTTCCATACTTCCCCTCCAAACCAAAGAGATAAAACTCACAAAAAAGCAAAGATTGTGTAGCAGAACTTTGCTTTTCTTTCTTCATTCATCTTCATTAATCATCTCACCACCTCTCACATTTATTTTGTGACCCTTTGGAGGGGCCCGACCCCTAGGTTGGGAACCACTGGAGTAAACTGCCTGATAAAGCAGTCAAAACCAGCTCCATCACAACTGCCAACAGTAAAATGCTACTCATGCATTAATGCATCAGTATTAACAATCTAATCTATTTTTCGGCAGAATGAGTACTTTTACTTTTGATACTTTAAGTACATTTTGCTGATAATACTTCTGTACTTTTACTCAAGTAGGATTTTGAATGAAGTACTTTTACTTGATTATTCTAACATTGCTGCGCTGGTACTTTTACTGAAGTAAAAGATCCACCATTCGCAGTTAGCTGATTCTATGCTGCCCACTGGCTTTTGACCTACATGCTTAGTTACGGTCACAAAGCTAAGATTGGACGATCGCTGGGGTTTAGCGAGTGGCCAATTTGTGTGGCCACATATCAAAATGGTCGTGCTAGTCACAGAACCTTTTGGTATGTTAATTGCTGCATTCATCCTCACAGAGATGAGCTGTGCAGGCTATTGAGAGGGCTCCATCTGTGTTAATAGAGGTCGCGTTGCATAATTAACAATTAACATACCAATCATGATAAATTGGGCAGAAAATATACAGTAACAGACACAAGTTGTGATAAGTGAACATCTATCAGTTTGATGTGATGGAATGATGGAAGTAAAGTGATGACTCCATGTTGGGAACGGCCTCACAGCTGGGACTCATGCCAGATCGATTCACATGTTTCCCATTCACCAGCTGTTGCTCTCCATGTATTTGAATTTCTCCCTCCTTTGTCCCTGAGACCCTAATACACACACACACACACACACAGAAACACACAGACAACCACACACTAGTCTAAAAAAAAAACTGCGAACTGAGATGAAGTGGTTCGAATCACCTCCACTGTTTATTCATTAGATTCAGTACTTTCTGTTTTGACTTCAGGGCCACCTACACAAACTCCTGGGAGCACAGGGACTGTTTTTAGGTTTATGAAAAGTCGAAGACAAAGTTTCTTTCCACCAAACTTCGGAGTTAATGAGCTGCAGCGTATGAGATGCTCTTTTAAGCACACTTTTAACTTCCTGCGTGAGAGCTACTTGACTGAGTTTGCAAACTAAAATATTAGATGATTCAATGTACAAATGTGTATAATGACTGCAATATTGTTTTATTTTCACAGCATGAAACTCCCGATATAATGCAGCTGCGGTATGCGTGTGCCGGTGGAGAGGTTTGTGACTCACAGAGGCGAGCAGCATCTCGGAGATTGCTGCTGTTCAACAATTATTTCAGGCACTCATTGTACAAATAATGACAGCCTGCAGACAGTGAACCAGCGTGGTTGAGGATGAGGCATACTTTCTAAACTAATTAAAGTACATTAAAAAACATGCAACAGTAAGTACAACTAATTCAGGCTTGTTTAGGCTTCTAAAATATCAAATACTGGATAACGACAGGCAGAAAACAGTAGGAACGTGTTTCAGCTATTCTGGGAAAAAGACCAAATAAACCTTCTATACACGGACGCAGGTGGAACTGAGTCTAGCCAAGTGACAGGGTGGGACTCCACTGATGAAACGCTTCCTGTGGAGGTTTCCACACTTGGGCTAGAAATACACGAAACACTGCTCGGCCGCCATGAGCCTCCGACAACTCCCACACTTGGCTGTCCATCGAGCTGTCGATCCAAATGCAGTTCACTGCTACTTCCACTGTTGTTTTTTTCCAGCTCACACTGAAAACAGACTTACGCAGGAGTGTAAAAAAAAATGCAGAGCAGCAAATAACATTTATTTAAACTTAAATATATGAGAATCCCCTGCCCTCAGTATGTGAGTAGGTGCAAAAGATGAGATACCATCAGCAGTTAGACAAAAGGCAATTTTTAAAATGAAACAAGGAAACGAGAACAAGAATATACCAGCCGTCAAATTGCTAAGAAGAAAATCACCAGTAAAGACTAACATTAAGTCCCCATGGGACTAGTGTACAGTTCATATGGGCTGTACTGGAAACCGCCTGCTGTACTAGCAGTATGTACTGATTTGGCCAAAATGTAGCATATGTAGTATGCAGTATGCAAACAAAAGCAAAATATACAGTATGTCAAAAACACTCGGATGTCGTACTGATTTGGAAAAACTCTCCAGTACGCATCAGACCAGTCTACCTCGCATGCTGTGTCCCACGATGCAAAGCTCTGATATTGGATTGCCATGAACGTTACGTAAACTTTCCACTTATTTCGCCTCAGCAGTCACCGAAATCTGTTCCTGAACAAATCTGAGGCGAGAAATAAGGAACCCAGTTACTGAATCTTCACTCGTTATTTGATCTACAAGGCCTCATTTAAAAGTTTCTTACGTAAGGTGATGATACCCGCACGATTATCACTTCTGCTTTCCAAAACCGGAAACTGGCAAAGCCTGGCTGGGCATACTGCAAAATAAATCGATTTGTATGCACTACATACTGCATACTGCATTTGTCCGTAGTATGTAGTCGGCAGTTCCGAATACAGCGACAGAGGACACAAGAGTATCAGTAAAAAAGCCCACCAGTAAATGAACAGGTAGAATGTTGTAGAAACACATTAGCATCAGACAGCTAGTGTGATGGCTAGCTCGGTTAGCTTCTCTGCATATAAACAGTGTAAGCTGCTGGTTGCCGTCCATGTTTGTTTTGGTGCAAGAACACGTGACTGTTGGCGTTCTTGCGGGATTTGTTACTGACCAGTCGTTCTGACTGTCAAAGACTAAAAAAAAACTGCAAGCTGGTGGAAACAATCTTTATATATGGTTTGTGCAGCCTGTTTCAGCCAGCTATCAGGTTTTGTCCCAAGCTTTAGGAGGGAGAGGGATGACCTCAGAGACAGGCCTAATTTCACTTCCACCTCTCCGACTCTCACAGCATCACTTGAAAGGTTTTGGTGATTATCTGAGTGGGCCTGTCGCACCTCCTGGCTTTGATGTCACGAAGCATGACGAGGTCTCCTTATGTTGGCCAGACTTTGGATTAATTTGGCTCCACTGTCATCTATATAAGTCACTGTCATCTAAATGGACCAGGAGGGGCGGCACAAGAAGAATGAGAAGTGTGGCTGGAGTATCTGTAGACGCAGTGTGTGGTCTCGAGTTAACAATAGCTCTGATCTCGGCCGTGAATGTTAAAGTTTTGCTTTGTGGATGAAATATTTCACCACTCTCAGGATGCTATATTTTAACATTCAGTTCTCCACACCTCCACGTGCACCAGTACTCCTGATCCCGCAAATATGAATAACTTTTTACATGGTGGGTGGAATAGATAAAAGTCTGTGTAGTTATGCCTGTGACTATGTAGGGCCTCTGGGACTTTCTTTAACATCTGATCACACTTCTAGGCTGTACTAGGGTCAGGCGATATGTTAAAATATTCGCGCAGGTGTGTGTGTGAGTGTGTGTGTGTGTGTCTGTGCGGCAACCCCGTGCTTTTTTTAGCCTAATAAAAAAAGAAAATATTCCCGTTACGCAGGCTGTTTTCCCCCGCTGCCTCTCTGAGTCTGTTGCTGAGCAGCGGCTCTCACTCGTCCTTTTGGATGCAAATCATTATAATTAGCAAGATAAAATGACAAAAATCACCCAAAAAAAACAACCGGCGACGGACCAATCGCCAATAGCAGATGTATTTGTCCCAACCCTAGGTTCTGTCCTACGTGTTTATCATACAAAACGTTTAAAATGAAGAATTAGTGTAAGCCAGGAAAGAAAGGAAAAACGAAAGAAAGGAGAAAGGAAATTAAAATCCTAAATTGCATTTTTCATGTGTTCTTGAGTTCAGGGTCAGATCAGCCACATCCAGAACATAAGTCGCAAAATGGAACTGCAAGGTTTTCACACGTCAGCAAACTTCATTTATAAACTTAGCATTAAGATTGAATGTTCATTTGCACAGGTATGTGCAGCACTGAAAGGTAGCACTTGAGCTGCTTGAGATGACAATACGATGCTGATCGTTATTATTAGAGTAAAATAAGTGACTGGTGTTAATGGTTCTGTCTCTCTGACCTGCTTTCTCTCACGCTCAGCTTTACATCAACTCCATCACCATAATGATAGTAATTACAAGTACAGAATGGACAGCAATGATAATTAGCATATTCTCAACGCCAAATACTAATGGATCTGGTATGCAGCGTGTGAGTGTGTGTGAGTGTGTGTGTGTGTGTGTGTGTGTGTGTGTGTGTGTGCCCTACCCCTGTCACAAGTCTGCATGTCTCCTCTTGCTCACCAGGGGGGGAAAAAATTCCAATTAACCAACAACTTGCTCTCAAGTGGAAGAGAGAGATTGGGGAAACTCAGACAAAAGCAGAGACCAGACTGGAATAACAACACATTGAAAAGAAGTGTAGGAGCTGCAACTCATTTCTATATATATATATATTCACTGGGGTGAACTAAAAATAACCTACCTGTACATCCATCAGGTGGCCAGAAACACGACTCCAAATGAATGATAGTATTGCTCCATGTCAGCTGGATGTGTAAATCATAGGCATAATATTAAGCTCATTCCCCTACACATCAAGTGAAAAGCCTTTTTATTCATTATTCTCTGTTTTTTACTTATGAAATATATTAGAATATTGGATCCAGTTTAGTTGATTAACGCTTTTGTCAGGATGTTTTCATTCGATTATTTGCTTCTTTGGCTTCTTGTTTGCTTTTATTTCGAAGCGTTGCTTCCTCTGACTTCCACTTCCCGGCTGAGAGCGATGCCCTCGTGAACACGTACACGTGAATGCCCAGAAAAATATCCGAAGCTATAAAAAATATGGACAGAAAATGTAGGCCGCAAAAAAAAATGTCAACAAGCATGGATGAGACTGACACAGCTGTTCTGGTTGTTTTAAATCAATTCACAGAAATCATGACTCTTAAATCTGCTTTCATTATTGCGGAAATAAACCCTGAGAGGGTGATGTAGGACCCCGACGAGAAGTACCTTATGCCGCTTACTACACGACTACTTACTAAAGAAATCAATAATTTGACACATATTATTGACTTAAAAGTGATTTTATTGGTTTAAAAATGATTTAATTTCCCTCGCTACATTTCACAGTTGGAACTGCGTCCATAGCAACATCAACTCTGTAGCCTTCTTAAGATTCATATTAAACTGAACATTTCCATTGATGCTGGAGTGAAGTAGTGAATGATGGGACCTCCTTTGGGAATATTGATGTTGACGTGTCCTCATTCATCTCTCCTACTTGCCGTGGCTTTGACACACAATTGTATTAATGGTTCAACCTGTAACAATATTACTATTATCAGTTAGTGTGTAGCGACTAGGCAACTAGGAGAGGCGCTCACCAGCTCCTGCTGCTGGTGTCTGGATTGGAGAACAGGATCTTGCTCCACTTTTCCCTATCTGTAATGGTTGGAGCCCAGTAGCTCCCCAGACTGCCCTCACATCTGTGCCCAGTCACAGTCTCCCTACCCTTAAGACCAGCCTGAGAGAGGAGTTGGACAGCTGCGCTCCTCAAGCAGGGATTGGTGTATCTCCTTGAAAGCCTGGCTTCCTGGCTGGTTTCGGGTAACATTTTGCCAAAGAAAACTGTGCCCCATGGGCTCACGAGAGTACCACACTGCTTCAGTGGCTGTTGTTTGTTTTTTTTAGTGGGTGAAGGTAGACAGCTGTAGCGTCAGGAGGGCAAAGGGATAAATACGTATTAAAGCAACAACAGGGCCCTCGGAGAAGGTGCACCCCCTGTAATTTTCTGTCTTTGTGGTTCTTGTGGTCCCAGAGAAATGTTCTCATTGCCGTTCTCATCCTGTTTCAAAATAAAAGAGTCTCTTGCTAAGTGTCGATTGCCCTCTCTGCCTCGTCTTGCCAGATGCAGCTGTACATTGGACCACGCTTTTCAGACCGCTGTGTTCAGAGACAGCGCCTCTGAACACCTGAGGAGCTGTGAATCTGTAGCTGAGATGGGGGGGAGGTGGTGGTGGTGGCTGACGTCTTTCCCGTTTTAGAGAATCTTTTTAATTACAGGTTTAAGCACCTGATTGGGGGGGGTTTCTGTCCCGCAACTGTCAACGTCGACTTATTTTCGAGTAACCAGTCTTTAAACACAACGTGGTCCGTTTAGTCTTTACTTCATGTCCGTCTCCTTCAATTCTGTCTTGTTCTCTTTTATCTTTTCTTTTCTGGGGACAATTCAGCCGTTAACCATGAATCGAAAGTTTCTTGCCATAATTGACCAATCAGAATCCAGCATTAAACAATCTTAATAACTGCCACTGCAGGTTTTCTGTCAACTGACATGAATGGGGAAAAATAAGTCAGTCACTGCTGATCGGTCGCTGCAAAAATTACACCACAAAGCGACTAACACTTTCATTTGTTTTGTGGCGCTTTCTCTCATCTCACAACTCAGCAACTTATTGGAAGATTTTATTCAATCAACAATCAATCAACCAATGAGAACCAGTCAACCTCTAAAAGACGCTGCACCTACAGCACAGAATAATTTGGGTTAGTTCATGGTTGATTATAGTATATAGTCATGTAATAGTTGCTACACACTTCACCTCAAATTTTCATTATCAAGTAACAGCTGTGTTTCCTGGAAACATGAATTAGCGTCCAGTCAAGCACAGCTAGCAGCTCAATCCCAACTCCGTGTCGGAGATGTGTGGGACTGTTTATTTCTGTGAAAAGACTCAATATGTTTTTACAACAGGAAAATAATTCTGCATTCTGTAATCAACACAACAGGCTTTCAAGCTGTTTGGTGACATGAGAGTGAGTAGACGCTAGACCAAATGACACCATTGAAATGGGGCCTGAACAGACAGACTACAGCTGGGTGACATATTTTTAACAAACACGACAGGTGCCTTCCCACAATATGGAAATGACTAACAATCATGTGAGTATGGTTAACAAGCAGTAAGAGGCATTCGTTGTTTATTTCACTTAGCGTGATAAGTGTCTGATTTCAGAAAATGGGAGCACTTTGCTGATTTGAAGCATCAAGGAAGATGGGGGGGGGGAAAAAGAATAATTAAAAGAATAGTTGGACATTTTGAGGAATATGCAAGCCCAGAAGCCTGGCTAGAGGGTCTAGGAAGGTGGTGGAAGGCAGACTCTAGTCGAAACCATGTCCCAACAAGTGTTACAAAATGTTGCATGTATCTGTAAACATTCTCCATACAAACAAGACTGTTACTCACCATATGCCAAGAAACAATCATTACCAAAAAACGAATACCAATCAATGTGACCTTTATACTTGGTTTAACCCGTGATATGACTGATTTTGTCAGGAAGCACATAAAAGCAGCCCCTTAACCCCTGAAAGCGTGGTAGGTATGTGTAAGAAGACAGCTAGTAACAAATAACTCAGAAACTCAAGATTTGAAAAAAATAATAATAATAATAACAATTGAACTGAACCAGAAAATGCTGACGGTAACTGCAACAAAATAAAGTAATTAAAGGTGTGATACTGTTCAAACAAACAAATAGCAGGCACGGTGTTCCCTCGCCCTCTTTATTTAGTCTTTATGCTAAGCTAAGTAATCATCTCCTGGCTGTAGCTTCATATTCATGGTTACAGAGTGGTATCAAACTTCCCATCTAACTCTCTGCACAAAAGCACATTTCCTAAAACGTCTAAATATCTATTCCTTTAATCCAAAATATCATTACAATTACAAAAATGACGGAGAACATCTAGCCACAATATCACGATGTTGATTGGCAGTTTCTTAAAGCAGCAGACACCATCTCTTAGCACGCTGAAATACAAGTTACTTATTGTGTTTCAATTGGCTGACTAAAGATTTTCGACTCCTGTTTAGTCCAAACAAAGGACTCCGGTTCTTTCGTCTGGTCCTGGTTGGGTTCCACGTCTGTTTGAAGACCTCTACCTTCCACCCAAATCTCCCCCCCAGGAAGCTATTATCCCCTCCCCTCTACCTCACTGTATGGTTCAATTTTGGTTTAAATCTAGATTGAAGGAAATTGTAGGTAAATTCAGCCCAACTTTGTTATTTAGATGGATGAGATTTCACCTAAAAGTCTTCCCTTATGCAACTTAAACATGATGAAGCACGTCCTTACGCTGTCTAATTCCCAAACTTGACTTCTTATTCTCAGTGAAAGGGCAGTGGGTCCAGCAAGATAATTCCAGCACTCACAGGGGAAGATTAGCAACTCCACAGAGGGCTCGGCTATAGCTTGTCAATCAGGCAACTCACTGCTCCTTTTCACTGCTTTGTTCTTTGAGCTGATGCAAAGGGCACCTACTCGTGTCCATCACTCCCAAATTCTTCAGAATACCCACGCTGAAGTGCTCCAAGAGAAAGCATTGAGAATGGAGAAAACACCACCGCAATTATAAGATGAAACAAAGGGATAGTTGTCATTCATCTCGTGTTCGTGTTCCTCCACAATATGAGAAGCAATGCTTTTATACGGGAAAGCAAGGCAAAGATAAGGAAATGGCTTGGAAATTGCATTTGCTATACAACCATTTGTACCAGTCACAAGATAACAAAGGGAATTTCTATTCACATTATCATCCTCTGCAGACTTATCAAGAACCAATTGTGAATGTATCCTGCAAGCCCATATCATGCACATTAATTAGCAGCAGATTCCAAGACATGGCGTACGTGCATAAGACCATTTGTCAGATATGTGCCTTGACAACTAATGCAATCAAATGTTCTCTACTTCAACTGCTAAGAGGAAAAATCAAAGCCGACAAAGAAGAGGAAGCCTTAACTTGAGCCCAATATTCTTTGAAAACGCCCAGACGACATATTGTGGAGATAGCTTTTGAAAGAGTGTCAAAAGAAGTGTCACAATGCACTGTCTGAAGCAGCCCAGGGACAGACGATTACAGGTGGCAATTACAGCTTGGAAATAGCGTGCAGGGTGGTGTTTCGCACAAAGGACTTGATACATTTAGCCCATTCTTCATCCTATGTACTGTGCATCCTGCAGAGCCACTTCAGCGCTCTGCCCCTTCCCTGCTGCCACATGTCCAGCGTTACACAGCAGGCAGGAAGTCAGCAACAGTGAGAGGTACGGAAGGAAAAGCTTATTCATTTATGCTTTTTGTTTAAAAGCTTTTACTCAGGAACGATTTGACGTGGGGATAACACACGCCAGAATACGGAACACAACAATAAAAGACATCAAAGGTTGTCGGCTGTGTGTCTTATCAATCTTGTGTCTTATCTGGTTGTGGTTAAGGTTACTCTTTGCTCCGAGATTTTACTACGTTGCCTGGTCTAGTAGGTGGCCCTGTTTTTAGATATCAATAGTGAGCCCACACAGGTCTTCAGGCTACGGAGGAAAAATATTGCTTACATTTTTGGAAATCAGATAGGATGAAAATAACAGGTCAGATCAATAGTGCGCGGCATCAATAAAGTGTACAGTTGGATGCTGCTGTGAACATCCATGAGCACTGGAGGCGCTTTCACTCAAATATCAGACTTGAACCCGCAGCAACACATAAAGCACCGGAGGTGACAGATTATCAATAACCCTATTATATGACTTGTCAGGGGATATGACAGTGAACCCTGCCACCATGTCACATCACAACATCCTGCAAACAACATTTGTTGTTAGTTCTTTTACAGCTAGCGATCCAAACGGATGTCTCGTGCTGTTACATTCACACTCTCTGAGTGAGCCGAGCCGCCTGTGAGAGCATTTCAAATTAACTGCGCTTTCTGTGATGACAAGGTGAAGCGCGGTGCCCCTTAACCAGGTGCTGGCGCCTCCACTACGGTAATGTGCAAAACAATTACACCCATATAGAGATGTAAAGTGGGAGGTTATTTTGGGCGTCAGGGTTGTGGAAGTAAAAGTAAAACAGCACTCCCAAGGCTTGGATGAACATAAAACTCATCAGTACAAAAGCAGTGTCCAAAATTCGGGTTCTATGATGAAAAAGTAAAAGGCACGAGCCTCTGAACATAAAAAGTTAAAGGAAAAGCTGCTGCAAGTATTGCCTGTGTGTCTAAAGCCTGATTCAGCTCAGTCCTCTGTGCCATAGGCCCCATTGTTGTCCAAAAACTATTAAAAACACATCAATAAATCACTGGGTGACATGTTCTTTCACAATCATGAACATGGGCAAGGTAGTTTCTGTTTCAGTCAGTCCCCACATACACTATCCTGGTGCTCACTAGTGAACCAAATCTGTATTCTTGTTGTATCATACAGCTGAAAACAGTCTCAAACAAATACTCTATTCACTCCTGTTCCAGCAACATTTTGCTAAACTACAGTGCCGAGCTTTTTTTAGGGAACCACTTAGCCTTTCTTTAGAAATGTCTTTGTGAGCCATTTTCTTTCATAGATTCTTCAGTAGGAAATAATGGACTTACAGATGAGTGCCACGGACAGAAAGTTGGAAAGCATCGATGGACGAACCGATTCATCGTTGGTTTTGGTCTTTTCGTGGGATTTATTGACAAAGGGCAACATTTTGATGAACAAGGAGAGGAGTCCGCTGTGACTCCCAAGGAGCATTTCTGTAAGAAGCAACCAATCACCAAGCGCCAGATTCAGTTGCGAGCAATGCTAGCAGCAGGCGGAAGCTGAAGCCAAGACTTCGTAGAAACCAGATACGACATACGTGGCAGTTTAAATCAATGAACTTTCAGATACTGTGTCAATTTTGGAGGAACTCTGCTGCAGCATTTTTTGAAACAACGACGCGTATTGAATTTGCTACACCTCCGATTTCACCAATGACTCGCGCGCTTCTCTACAGCAACAGCTGCTGAGGGTTCACGGGCATTGTAGTGGAGCCACCCGCCTTAAGAAGCCGTTGAAAACCACAGCTGAGACGATTCCCTGTGTTCCTGTCTTGATGAATATTACAGTGGGAATATCCAGTGAGGAAAATATTTTGCACACTTGCAAATCTTCGCACCCATCCTGCAAACAAGAGCCCAAGTGAGGAGGGAAAGGTGTTTCAAGTATGTGGGAGCATGTTTTTGACATTCAGTCATGTTACTCAGAGGCACATATGCCCAGAGCTTCGTACTGTCAAAACAACACCTTCTCCTCGACACTGCTGTCAGACTGCATGTTTCCAGATAGCAACACTGCCATCTGCTGCCTCCAGACTAAAGCCTGATGGATTATCATCAGACCAGCTTCCCTTTTGAGCCTTTCGCATATAAACCCACACCCTGAAATGGATGAAGAAATTATTTTGCAAAGCAGTTACGTTCAGGTGCTTAATGAATGGTGATTAGCCTTGTTGATTACAGTGATTTAACCCTCCTTTTCCCTCCTGATCTGGTTTTCTGTTCCAGGCTCAGGGACTCCCATGATACAGAGCAGCAGCCAAAGCTCACTGCAGCAGAGAAATGAACCCCAGCACCAATAATCTCCCCTCAGCTTCATCACAGTCATTGCAAGGCTTCCCTAGGCATTATTATGGAAGGGAAAATTTGCTTTCTGGTGCAACACGTTCAATATCAGCCTTCTGTATAGCGTTAAATTAGTTTTAATCCTGGAAGCTGTGAGTTATAGATGAGAGTTTAAAGTGGGCTTTTAGTGGAGTGCTCTGCAGGGATGTCAATTCCCAAATCCCTAACATGTGGCAAAGGTCCTGCAGCCATCACTGGCCTCCAAAACCCAGAAACCCATTCAGTTTCTTGGTACAAACTCAGTCCACTGACTAATGACAGGACTCTTTTTTTTTAAATCTCCATAATTCTAATCTTCCTTTGTATTTAGATGTAGATGCTATGAAGTCAGAAAGGACTTAAACCTCAATGAATGGACCCGCGGACCCTCAAGCGGAAGAAACTTGAATAACTGGCAAATATGAATATTGAAGTGGGTATTACATATTAAAAACAATATTAGTCATTTAAATTTAGATTCGGCTATCTTCTATGCTGTGGTCTGCTGGGTGGGGGGGGCGGGCAGCACGAACAGGGACAGGAGGAGGCTCAACAGACTGATTAGGCGAGCCGGCTCAGTTCTGGACTGTCTGCTGGACTCCATTGAGGAGGCGGGGGAGAGGAGGACGTTAGCTAAGCTGACATCCATCATGGACAACACCTCTCACCCCCTGCACGAGACTGTGGGGGCCCTGAACAGCTCCTTCAGCAGCAGACTGTTACACCCACGGTGTAAGAAGGAGCGCTACCGCAGGTCGTTCATTCCGACTGCTATAAGACTGTTTAACTGCACTACATAATTCTGCACATAAATCTTCACATCTGTACATACTTTTTTATATCTGTATTTATTATTTGTATATTGTTTTTCTTTTTAAAAAAAATACCTTTAATTCTTATTGACACAGTGCTTGTCTGCTGTGTGTTTCTGCACCTTTCTGTCTTTGCTGCTGTGACTTGTAAATTTCCCCGCTGTGGGATGAATAAAGTCTGAGTCTAAGTCTAAGTCTATATTCACCAGCTAGCTGCTAACTGTGTCTGTCTGGCTGGCTGAAAACACTTGTTGCAGGCCGTATAGTCTCCACACTTTGGAGAAAGGTCTGGCTCAACCCATTCTCATTCTGGATTAGGGGAAGAGTCAGACTACAGGCCGTATAACAACAAAACAAACCAAGAAAATTATCTGAAAGACGCTAAAACGGAGTTACACCTTTCACATTAACATACAAATGTTGATACTGAATATTGTGCAACTGTAAGCATAGGGTTATTTTTACAGGCATTCATGGTAGCTAATATGTGCTTGAATATCTGGCTAATGTGGATAGTTTGAAGTGTGAAGTTACCAGTTCAGAATTGATAGACTGTATTTTTCCAGTGAGCTGGACTGGCTTTATTATACTATCGCTGACTTCTTGCGCACCAACATGTGAATCAGTGTTCCCATATGTAAATATTAGGGGTTAAAGACATGGAGGGTGGTGTCTTGATTGAGAGCAGTGGTGGTGGAAGTACTCAGATCTTTTATTTTAGTAAAAGTAACAATACCACAGTGTAAAAATACTCCATTACAAGTAGAAATCCTGCATTCAAAATCGTACTTATTTAGCATCACAATATACTTAAAGTACCAAAAATAAAAGCACGTTGTATCGATAATCTGAATCTGCAAAGTAAGTAGTAACTAATGTTGTCAAACAGACGTAATGGAGTCAAAAGCACAATATTGGCTTCCAAAATGTTATAACAGGGTTTTTGGTTTTGTTTTGTTTTGAAATACCTTTATTTAAAAAACAAAATCTGGCCATTACAATATCAAGTTGGTGACAAAGAAAATGTAAAATGTTTTGTAAATGTCCAAGAGTCCCACCCAGCCTGGCTTCAGTAACTGACAAAGGCCCCCCCCAAAAAACCCAAAATCCAGGCCTTAAAATGTCCCTCATTGGCACTGCATTCATTTTCTCTCCAGTCTGTGGGTTTCACTCCAGCAATAAGTTGTTTCTGCTTCCAGATCAGTTCCACCTGCGAAACGTCTGTCGAGTTATAACTCCATTCTACAAAAAAGTCCACCTTTCCCCTGCCTGAAAAGACCTCTGTGTTACATTATACCAGACAGGATGCTGTGCCAGCTTCCCTTCTCCACAGGTCATGTTTTCTATCCTCCATTAGCTCAATGTGACGGCACCGGGCTGCTGTGCTGTCAATTATTCACATTCCCTTTGTCGGAGTAGCCCTGATGCTCTGGAACTGTGAGTGCAAGTAGACAACCTCTTTTCAGCTCCTGGCAGCCGTCTGGCCTCCGCTCTCGAGCTGACTAGTAAGAGCACTTTTTTTTTTTTTTTTTACTTTGTTACGCTTCGAGTGACCTGCAAAGTACTTTTTTTTGTTGTTTTCTTCACTCTTAACTCACAACTAATTTTTGATGTAATCACTCAGTTTGCTTTTAGGTCTATAGATGCATGTAGTATTGTATATACTGTATGTTAACTGACAGTATAACAGAGTGGGAAACTTTGTAACAAGCACATTTATTTCCTTTTTTTTTCCCTTCTGCCTTGAGGTGACTTCCTTCACTATCACTTCTCTCCTCCTCAGTTCCTCGGGCAGTATGAGCTTGTTAAAAGGATTGTGAGTGTCTCCCAGACCTGAAGTACAGCAACTGCTCAGAGCAACTTCCCATTCAACACAAAGTCGTCGGATTGGTCCAGGAACCTTCTGACAGAGCTCCCCTCGGGCTCCTTTTGGGCACTTTGGGGTCTGAAGTGTTGGAAAGAGGCTAACATCACTTCTGTGGAAGGCCCAAACTTTCAACAACCTCCAAAGTTTACAGAGGCCGGACCAGCTCTCTGTCCTGGGGGGAGACTTCTCTCTGGGAGCTTCTTCACAGAGCTCGTCCTGGCTCGAAACAACCCCGCTGTCCCGGGAAAGCAGAACCTTTGAGAACCTGGACCATCTTGTGAAGCTGCCCGCGTCGTTCCAGCATGTCGAGTCCAGCAGCTCTGAGCGGCGTGTTCATGTGGAGCTGGAGGCTTACTGCGATCATTGGGAGCCAGTCACTTTTATGACAGGATAATGAAGTTAATTACCACTTTCACAGTCCATGACTGCTCTTTGAATAATTTAAGGCCTATAATTCCAAAGAACAGATCCCTATTTCTTTATGTTGAAGACTCTTTTATGGTACGTTAATTGATATAATCTAACTACAGGTGGCAATGAGAGAGTATTGTTCCATATGGCAATCATTACCGCAGTCAGCAGGGCCTTCTGGTCAGCGGGTCATGTCGCTACTATACAGGTTTTCAAGTGAAAAGGCTGCTGAAGTCTTTTTGATGACGAGGCTTTGGACTGTTGCCTTCTCTTCTCCTCCCAGGTGGCCGTCCTGGAGAAAATCAGGGTTCTGGATTCAGACAGGAACAGCTTGGTTTGGTTCCTCGGAGGCCGCAGAATCAGGGTCGTCCATAGAGATCCAAGAAATGATAGAAGAAAAAAAAAAAAAACCTCCCGATAGTCCTGATGATGGAGAGACGTGGCACAGAACACCGTCTGTGGTCAGGACTCAGCTGATCATACAACAGGTACAGACTATGTGGTTTTGATAATTATCCTATCAGGCTTGTGGGCACATATTGAACCACGTTTAATATTCATTAATAAAAGAAGTATGCAAATTGCTTCCACGGCAGCTTAAGGAAAACTACACTCATGTGCATGCCCTCGGGGCTTTTGATGTCTTGGGAAGCAGCCTTTCAAGTCAAACTAATCGACTGTCATGTGACCATTCACACCAAAGCCAATCATCATTCAGCCTCTAGGTGTCAGATCCTTTCAACCTGGAGAGCCAAAAGGATGGTAGATGTTGCACAATTCTTCCACGCATCTCATCTCATCTGGGGATTTAGTAGGATTCTGTGTATCCTGCTGTATTCGGAGTCTCATATTTGTAGAGGGGTGTCTTGGAGAGCTGGAGGCATATTGTGGGCTCTTGGATGTGTTGCAACCTGTTCACTATCAACTGGTGAGCAATCTAATATAGCTAGATGAGATTGTGTATGTGTGGGCGCTGCACCAGATTGTTGTGGTTGAGGAGGGAGCTGAGCCGGAGGATGAAGGCGTAGTCGAGCGAGATCTCTTGTTGAAATCTCGCAGCAGAAAGCATGTTGCTGGAGATTTCCCCACGTCCACTGAGCCCAGTTTATCCTTCGATCTGTGCTGGTGATCAATTCTTGATTAGAACAAGAGCCTCCTCCAGCGAGTAAAAACACAAACTAATCATCTCTCTCGAAGAGGGAAGGCCCTCTCCTTCAAAATAAAACTCAAGAATAAATAAATAGACTTTAACAGAGCAGAGACGCTTCAGAGGAGGCTGCGATTGGCTACGTGATAAGGGAGCGGACTACACCACTGACAGGAAAAGTGCTATAAAGTGATAAATGTGTCGGAAAGTCATCATTATGAAATAAAACTGATCAGTCACATGTATTTTACTTCATGTCTTGTGTATTCAATATTGGTCACACAACAGACTTCTACTACACTTTTTCTACAATACAGCAGCGTTAAAAGCAAAACTACCTGAAACGCAGCTGTTTAAATACAGCTGGAATCTGACTTAAATGACTGTAACCTGACTGTCCAAGCGGTCCCCGACTTCATCTCTAATTAAGGGCGACCAACCTTCTTCATGTTTCCATGTAAGAAACTAGGTTTAGAGTCAAAACAAAAAGACATTTGGTGGATTCAAAACTTATTCTTTTAATACATACATATTATTTAGGATGTACAACAGAAGACAGCTGGATCAATAATGGACGAGTGGTCCAGAGGCGGATCAGCCAGTGAAGGGTTGGATTAGTGACAGGCCTGTGGACTCATTCACTTCAGCCAGATGTATTTGTCTCCGACGTCTGCGTTATAACCGGCAGCATACTTCTTCCCAGGGAGCTACATGGACAAAATAAAATTGACATTTAAACTAAAAAAAAAAGCAGCAGACAGCAGAATTACATACAAATACCTCAAACAAAAACAAGACTAGGCTTGTTGGAAAAGTAAGTATAATTTTGTATTTCAAACGAACTGGTTCTAATTGAAATTCCCGAAAGCATCTAATCAAGATAACTGGGTTGCCTGCTGAATTAATATGATTATTTAATTGTCGGATGCTCTTAAAAAGACCTTTAATTTACAAGTATGGAGGAAGGTTGTTTATTTGATTAGCAGAAAATTAAATCAAGCGACTAAAAAAAAAACAATTTATCGTCACAGCCCGAGATGGTTCTTTTTGACCGTTAAACAGTATCTTTTCATAAAATGCACAATGGGGGGACGCAATACATCAGCGTCGCAAACGTCCTCCCGTGACTTTACTTTCATGTCATCTGAAATGTGCTGAGGGAGATTACACTACCACAGTTCTCATTCTCTCCACTGAGATCCGGGCTCAGAACAAAATGTCAGGTCACAGCCTCCTGTAGCATTACGCAGCCTGATTTTTGCAGCCGGGGGAGACAAAAAAAAACTCTCCAGTCAATAAACAGAAAAGGTCAGACCCAAATGTTTCCCTGCAAGACTGATGATACCAAAAGCCTTGTAGGATATTCCACATCTGGCATTTGCCTCCTTGTAACTATGAGTCGTTCAATATTTCCACGGATGGAAATTAGTGTCACCAGACTGACGGCACTGCACAGGCTTCACATGGCAAAGGGTAGATAAATAGACGTATTTAATATAAAGAGAACACAGAGGATTTAGACGAAGGCAGGGTTCCTCAATATGATTTTGTAGGTTTCAATAAACACAATGATGAAGCTTATTCTCAGATAATAAAACATAAAATGAAAGGGCAACTCATCCTCCTGCCACGTAATTGGACACAACACGGCAAATTAATGTTACCAGCCAACAGCGTCTCATCAGAATCAGAATCAGAATCAGAATCAGAAACTGTTTATTGCCAAGTAACATACATTACAAGGAATTTGCTGTGGTCTGAAGGTGCTATTGTTTTGATAACAAATAAGTAGAATATAAAAGCTAAAATAAGAATAAGAATAAAAAAAAAAAAAAAAAAAATCTCTGTTTACTGTGAACTACAGGCAGGCGGACATTTGCTTATCAAGTGTACAGCACATCTCTATTTGCATGTGTGTCAGCCAATAAGGGAGAGGACACAGCAGTACTGAACTGCCAAAAGATGTGTTTGATATATTATGGCGGATTCACATCACCACGCACAACCAGCTTTGGCGCGCGCCTCTTCATTACCGTGCGCGTGGTGTGTGCCGGCGACTCTCTGTGTGGGCAAAGCGGGGGTGCGCCGAAAGTTCAAATTTGTTGAACTTTGAAATTTGTTGACCGAAGCTGCGCTGACCTTTGTGGCCGCAGTCAATCTCTGCTGACCGCCGCTTGACTGAAAGACGGACGAAAAAAGTAATTACTTGTATTCCTGAATTCCAGAACTGTATAACAACAACAACAACAAATTGGCCGGACAAGACTTGACTTGAAATGTCAGCATGTGGACGCAGCTACCAGGTTTGTCACAAAGACCGTTGGTGTTTGCAGTGCTAGCGATATCTGCCGCTAACAACATCAGCGTTTTAGCTAAGGCCTCAATACATCTCGGTTGCATCTTTATGCATCTATATATATCTACATATCTATATCTCCATGTAAACCATCTATCTATCTATGAAATGAAGTGGAGAGGGAGACGGGGAATGACATGCAGCACAGATTCCAGGCCAGACCGGCAAGTGAGAACGAACATCTTGTCTCTACATACCGATTTGAAGGCGTAGTATTTTTCATCGTAGTCATGGGCCCCGATGGTGATTTCTGGCAGAAACCTTGGTATGTGGGTCAGCGTTGCCACCTTCTGTTTGTCTTCCACGCTGTAAAACACAGAGGAAAAATCAGCTTATAGCAATGTGTTGGATACCTGCATGGTAGGGGCCGAAGTATGGACTGAGCGAATCTGCACTTTCACTTCTCATTGTGATTAATTCCAGGCGCTTTGCATGTTTATCTTACATTCTGAGGTTGTGGTGCGTTGGTATGAATCTGACCTCCCCTGTTATGGATCTCCCTCTGAGTAATTTGCATCCAAAACAGGAAATGTATAACAACAATCAAGAACTCACAGCATCCTCATGTGGTGGTAGGTGACATCGTCCTGCTCCAGCCACGGCCCTTTTTCAAACTTCAAATACTCGATGTCTTCTGCCACCTGTGGACAGCACAACATAAATAAGCTGTGTACAGAAAGAGTTAATAGATTTAAGGGCTCAAAATAAGTCTTTCACCCACTTACTGTCCACTATAGTCTTACCCTTTCAACGTCTTGGGCTTGGGTTGCATCGTAAGCAAGCAGTTCTGATGTTTCGCTAAAAGAAAAAAAACACAAACTTCTGTTTTGGCCGACACTCACGCTTGGTAAGAAAAATCACCACAAACTGGCTGGGAGTGTTTTAAATATCAAATTACATAAGAATCACGAGTGATTCCTTGACAGCGGTCAGAGATCCGACTACTCACCTGATTGTGGGCAGGAAAGACTTCTTGTAGCTATCCTCAATGCTCTTCAGATACGCCAGCGGCACATTCTGAAGATAGGACTGAGGATGAAGAGGTTTCTTTACAACGCATGATTGACATGAATCTTAAAAAGTCTGATTCGAACATCCCACTTCATACTATCAACATTTTATTTGGAATCAGCGTATCTGAGGGGTTTTCTTTTTGCTCAGTTGTTCCAAGTGAAAATGGAAGATTATGCCCTCTAAAGACGGGTCAGTGAGTGTGTCTCACTACCTTGCTGCTCTGTTTCAGCTTCTTCTGCACCTCCTCAGCTGGCAGGTCAACATAGATGGCGAGGTGCGGGGGCAGGAACTCACAGGCGCTAATGCCTTTGATCTCATTGTAGTGCTGCACACCTGCAGGAGATGTAATGTAATGTGTGGACCGCAATTTGCTTATACAATTCATGCCCAAATTTTACATTTGTTTTTATGATTTTATCATTTTGTCCGACTGAAACCAAACGAGACGAGAACAGAAGTGAATTGGGGAATCCTTGTCAATACTTTTCAAATTTGAGCTGTCATATTTCATTAGGAGGTTAAGTCAACTGGATACTCACACTCCTTCCTGATGTAGCCCTGTTTGAACATGGCCTCCATGAAGACCATGTCACTGAAGGGCGAACGCTCCAGGATCACTCCTTGGCCTTTAACACAGAAGATCGGGATAGAGACGAGTGATTCTGTTAATACACTGTGAACCCTGTCACACATACACCCATTTCTAATGATCATTAATGATATGCACTAAACTACAGTGCATCGGACTCTGTGATACCTGTGGTGAGCATGTGTTCGATGGCGTCAGAGTACTGCAGCAGCCTCATGGTGTACATCCACAGCTGTAGCCTGTAGCTGTTTCCATCAGCAGCTTTGGGGTCTGTGTAGAACTTCTCCAGGCTGCACATCCCGTTGAAGTCAACAGGAAGTGGCTCCTTCTCCCCGGTCATCTTGTCCATGTAGAAAGTGTCAGGCTCAGGCATGTAGAGCATCCCTGTAAACACAGACTTGTGAGTTGTTGTTTTCAACACAACTACTGTCCACATGGTCTTGTCATTGAATTATCCAAACAGCTCAGACGCTGGCTGCGTTTACGTCTAAATCAATAACCAATCGTATACCTCAACAAGCAAGCAAGCAAGCATATTTCCCAAAATGTCAACAGTCTGCCTTTAATGCAGTTATGTCTATAGTAGAGCCTGACAAATAAATTGGCTGGCCCGTATCCTCAACAAATACTAGATTATCACAATATGTTGGCCGCTGCATAATGATACATTTAACGGCAATAGCCAGCGATATGTCTGAGGTCGTTTAGAAACTGCATCGCCATTTGGTAGTTTGCTCACCAGGTACCAGGTCACTGACAAGTGCTCAGGCTGTAGTTCATTGGTGCAGTAAGCAATATCACAGTCAAATTTCAGCCATTTTAGCCTCATAATTGAAGAAATGTAACACTTGTAGCCTGTAAACGCTTGCATCCACTCACTGCATGACTATCAATAAACCTGAGGGAATCGCTGGTTGAGCCTATGCTGGTGCAAACTCTAGTGAAGGATCCCTACAGCGAGATAATTACCCAGCTTGTCAGCCAGCTTCTGGGCCAGTGCTCCTTTCCCCGAAGCCAAGTTTCCATCCACGGAGATGATTTTGCTGTACTGGCTTAAACGCGGCGTCGTCCTCTCGCCCAGTGCATAGGCCCACCAGCCATACCGTAGGCTTCTCACTGAGCTTGTGTGAACACCTGCCTGGGTGACAAAAAAAAAAACACCACCTTTAATTGATAACGTGGGGTTAAGACAGACCACAGTCAAAATTAGCTGTGAGCCCATACTTTTGCCCAAAACCACAAAATAACAACCAAGTATTCCCACCCAGGAACACTATCTTTCCCCAGGTTTACTGTAAGTAACTTACTTTGGGAAAAATCCCACTCAAATGTGTTTGAGAATATGCACTATGTAAACGTAAGCTCCACTGACGTAGACACAAGGCCCTTACCATTTCAGTTTTTAATTGTGTTTTAGTGGCACAAATGTACAATTAATGATAATTTGCAAAAAGGAATTGGCACAACAACAACAACAACAACAACAGCCTGGATCCTGGCTCATTTGCCCACTTAGGTAATCCAACCTTAACACAGACAAGACCATGGAATACAGGGCTTGCTGTTATACTACCCTCCCTGTGAAACCTGATTTGTAGACAACAACGAACAATACAGCTCACTGACAATGTGATGATGTCTACTTAGTTTTGATAAGGTTGGTACTACTTGCAAAAATGTAATCATTGGGATAGAGAGTTGACCTCTGTAAGATCACAGAAATACATCTGAAGATGCAACCCATTGATAGCATAAGCGCCCCCCCACCCCCCAGTTCTGCAATTGCGGAGTAACGTTACGGGGTGTTGAGGTAACAAATGATGACAACTTTAAAAAGGCACATTTTTGGTTGAAACTCTGCATTTGGCATCATCGGGACTGACTAGCTTAACCAAATAGCATCATTACAAGGT
Organism: Enoplosus armatus; assembly: GCF_043641665.1. Lineage (NCBI taxonomy): Eukaryota > Metazoa > Chordata > Actinopteri > Centrarchiformes > Enoplosidae > Enoplosus > Enoplosus armatus. The sequence goes on along the minus strand of NC_092190.1, from coordinate 3,927,916 downwards.
GATATCTCGACATGCTTGTATGGGAACGTCGTGTATGCGTCGATAAAAGTAGTTCTATCATCTACGTAAATACACTTGACAGCTTGTTGTGATGACATATTTGGCTCTTGTCTGCCAACGACATCATAAACAAACCGGCAGGTAGCATGTTGGCGACCGACTGTGATGCTAGTGGCTAGGAGGCTAGCTAGCAAAGTTAGCTTGCCCTTGTAAACTTGAAACGCTTGACAGGACAAACAAGAGTCCGTGTCCGTGTATTTTCGGCTCTTACCTTCTGTACAACGTTCACCGCTTTTGCTCCCGACGGGATGACCAGTCGGATCACCCTCAGGGCCATGATTAACTGTCCTCCAAAAACCCTCCGACCTGACCGGAAAAATCACCGCAACACAGCGACTGAATAATACGTCAGAGGGAGGAAGGGCCTTTGCTTAGTTTTGTCGCATACAATATACGTTGGACTATATCTAGGTGTTGCCTGAATTTATTTATTTTTTAGATGAAGAAAAACTTATTAAATTACTAAACAACTAAATCCTTGGATTTGGTAAATCAATTAATTCAAGTAATACATTAATTGAATAATCATTTGAGTTCTATAATCAAATAATTGTGTGTTAAATGCAAATTTTCAACATAAGAATGATGATTATAAAAATTCATGAACTCACCTTTAATGCTGATCATAGACTCCCCCTTAATCGTTAATCTATTCCTTCCGGGACCACTACAGTTGCCTATACTAGCTCCATACCTGGTGTGTGTCTGTCTTTTCACCAGCAGGTGGCGGTATTAATGTGTAAACCCGCCCCACCACTGATGTCAGTAAATCCCAAAGGCATCTTCTCATGAGAAATGTTTTCATTGTAATGTGACCATTTGCAAAGAATTATTACACAGAAATACAAATTGGCCCCTTCTTTGACAGGCCCTTAGGTATTCATTCCCACTGTTAGCAAGAAACAGCTAAAAGTCGGAGCACTGGTTTGGGGACCAAGCTCATGAGACAGATGGGATTAACACTTTAGCTAGATCTGTTTCCCATAACACTACACCCACCGTCAGACGAAACAAATCTCAAAAAGGTTCTGCTTCTCTGAGCTTTTGTATGCGATGGTGTGAACGGCAGGATTTAAAGCACGTCGCCCTGCCACATGTCTGGGGGAGGTAATGCCCCCTCATGCCCCTCTTTGTGGAACCTGAAGCGACATGATCTCAGTTTGTTCTCTTGTCACTACGGCCCTGAATTCAGCATCACATACCAAAGAGAAACCCTCAATGTCAAGAAGGTTATTTTACAAATGTTTCTGATTCAGCATGAAAATATGTTTTTAATGTTATTAATCTTCAGGATCTGGACTGGAATTTAAATAACGTGAGTCTAAACAATGATTGACATCTCACCACGACTTTGCAGTGCAGTAATGCGTCACCGATGGGAAAGGTGTAGAATAGGAGGTGTGGTGGAGATGCTGTTGATTGGACCATCATTAGCAAGCTGTTATTGTAACAGTGAATTGTATTGTCTTGGTATTCCTGATGGATTAATTTACATAGTAATGACTTTACACGTACGCAATCACCTTCTGTTTCGGTTAAGCTCATCTTTCCCTGTGTTTGCACTTTCCCCTACCGCTACAAACCTCACTACGTTCGCACCTGAAATGCTCAAGACTTTACATAACACCTCCAGCCTGTCAGCATACAAGTGTGACTCACTGGCTGTTTCCTCTGTAGGCTAGGAAACCACCAATGTAAACACAACTGACAGTCAACTTCACCACTTTATATTTCATAGGCCATTCAGTACGAGCACTAGTGTTTCATACACAGCTCAGACAAACCCACTGGTAGATCCAAAGTGAATTAAATTAGTGCGGACACTGCCCCATTCAATTAGACACTGGCCACAACACCAGCAATAGCCATCTCTTTTTTGCATCTATTTCTGTTTCCCGGCTTTTCCTCTGAGTCCTCTTCCTCCCTAGATTTGGGCAAACACACACACCTTGGATGTTGCATAATGTTGCGGTTGCCAGCTTCTTAAACTAATTGAGAAATAACTCATTTTTGATGCGCAATGTTCACAATGTTCACATGTTGTACTTATAGAACTAAAAGTCTAAAGCCTCAGTATTGACCCCTAGAGGCTACAATGTTTATTACACCCCACAACATGAACGGTGCAAGAGAAAAGGTCACGGGGCAACCCTGTCTCCTGAAATGCAATGTAATACATGTTTAAAACAACATAACAAGTACATGCTTTTAATGATCTGCAAAGTTACATCATGTTAATACAGAATTTATCTACAAAACATTCACTGGCAACATTATTTTTTTTTCCTTAAATAAAACACTCGTGGCAACTAAAGCATGGTTAACTGTTTTAAGGTTATGTTAAGGAAACTCAACGCGCTTGGTTAAGGGTTTGGGAGAGTTTGTGGTCTTGGTTGTTCATGAGACAGGATGTGTTTACTTCTTTAATATTTAACCAAAACCCTTGTTATTTCCCTAACCATAACCAAATAGTCTTCACTGTCAAAGCCCTGCACTTTTGTACCATCCATGACTTCTGTGCGGTTCAAGAACAAAGCAGTTTGTGGCCTTATAGTGTTTTTTCCAAAACACTATACACTCATCTTCTGGGGACCATGATGTCCAAAGCAACTTTCGCGACAGTCGGGCCAATAGCTGTCGGAAAGAAGTTGAAACATGCAGGGAAAGGGGCGGGGGGGGGGGGGGGGGGGGGGGGCACTGTGAGGGAAATGTATGCATGCAATACACCTTTGCAACCAACACTGAGAGATGAACACACACTCATCCACACATACAACAGCTACAGTGTAGTACCAACGCTTTCCTGCGTATACATCCTGACACACACACACACACCCACAGGAACCCGAGTAATTAGTCAACAGTAAAACAACAATACTCCACATTCAGGTCTCACGACTGAAGCCCTGTGAGGCCAGCTGAGGGGTTTGGCAAACCCATCTCTGCCAAATTTCCCCTGGTTTTACAGCAGGTTTTATTTCACTCCTCTGCAGTTTGGACTGGCTTTAATGGTGCCAGCAGGGAGGAGGTTTGCCTGCACTGTTTATCATTAAAACAACTCAAAAGCATGGCAACCAACAGTAGCCTACATTTTCTGCTCCACTCCACACCTGCTGTAAACCATACAAAGAAGCCGTACCAGCAGCGGTAACGTGCTTCGCCTTCACTTTACAGTGATTATACGACATCATTTTCATACTGTAAATGTATCACTGTGATTTCTTTGACACTTCCTGCTTCATGTTTCTCTGTGAGACAACCTATGTTCCAGTGCCTCTTTTCAAACTCTCATGAGTGTGTATGTTATAGTCAATCAGAATTAAGTGCCTGATCGTTTTGTAGAATCTTAAATTAAGAGACAGGATTTCATTTTTCTTTTACTCTTTTTGATTTAGACAAATTGTGACTTTGCTGCTTCATTATGTCAAATGAATTCTTTACAAATGCGTTTATATTCTGTAGTGCAAATGTCAGTTCAACTCACTGGATTTAAAGTGCGATGTTGATGTTGTTTCACACTGAAGCTTTTAAATTGTGGACTGTGGAGCAACCACTTAGTAAACAATATAATGAAATACATTTTACTACTGTTTATGGAGGGTTCAAATCTGAAATTGGCAGTAGCGTTCCAAAGTTACAGCATGGCGCCTTGTATCATTTCCCATTGTAGTCATTTCTTGTATACTAGCTGCGAAAGTAGTGCGCTGTCAATGGTGCAACGTGTAATGTTAAATAAAGCTTTGGTGTGGAAACGTCTGAGAGTGAACGACACAGAGAAGCAAATGCAGGGCGCTCAATATGAAATCATTTTTCAGAATTGTGCAATCCAGATTAGTCAGTCATAGCTGCAGCCACAATATTGATCTGTTTTTCTCTTTGCACTCACTGCACGTCCGTCTGCAGCCTTCATGAACTAAAGGACTTCCCCAGTATCATCAAAGTCTTTGTCCTGTAAGAGGGGGGGGGGGGGGGCAGTGTGAACCTCCTTGTTGCCACGTGAAAAGAAGCAACTGGTGACTCAGTGTCCATCAGAGGAAGCGCGTGGTTGTCTCTTAAACATGTACAACTCATTTGCATTGGCTGACACATTTCTGATTAAACGCAACGCCGCCCGTGATTTGTTATCATCACAGTGAAACATTTGTGACAGTGTTCACTGCCGATTGCAAAAACTTTGCATTGAAGATGTGCGTAATGGCGGCTATTTCAGGCATCTTACACTGCAGCACTTGAGACCTTTAAGACATGAAAAGTTCACGCTCATGCTTCAGCACAACTTTCCAGCACTCAACCAGGGCTTTAAGTAGCCTACAGTAAACCTAACCACAAAGGGGAGACAGGGTGAAAACCCATGACTACTCTATGTGTACTTGTATTATATTCCTGTAAAGGGGTACTGGCCCAGTGGCAAGATTTGGTACAGTTCTGGTGTGGTCTCTCCCTCTGGCTGCCCACCAAAAACACAGTAGTAACTTCCATACCGAGCTAACTATAACATCGCACTTGAAACTATCTGACCACACAAGTGCAAATGAACAGAAATCATGACACTCACAGGGTGCTTTATACAACCTGATGTTCATTTTAATGGAGCTGTGGTTGAGCGTATAATGGATCTCAGTTACATCTCACTGTGTTAAAGACTGCCCTCCTGTCCTTCACACGCGATTCCTCCCTTCCCAGAGGGCAGCGGTCCTGCTTCTTCTCAAGAAGCCTGTTTGACAAGCACTCTGCAGTTCAGAGAGAGCAGACGGCCAACCGAATATTTATTTATCTATTTAGTGTTTATTTGATAGGGACGGATGCAGTATACATAGAGAATTGCACAACAAGTATCCAAAGTCTCACAGCATTTATAGCTGCTGCTAACTTCCAATGCCCGTCCCTGGAAGGGCTTTTAATGGCCGATGCGGAGTTGTCTACTTTTCCACTCGTTAGCAGCCGCATCGAATCTTATGGAAACACATTCCCACCACCAAAACAAATACACCTATAAAGTTTGAAAGGCGAGAAAGAAAGCTCTCATGAGTGTGTATGTTATAGTCAATCAGAATTAAGACTCAAATAAGTGCCTGATCGTTTTGTAGAATCTGAAATTATGAGACAGAATTTCATCTTTCTTTTGCTCTTAATTGATTTAGGCTAGGTTTGCTGACCATGGACGGTATTCATTTAACAATGTCCTGCTTAACACTCATAATCATATCTATATACTTATTTCCTAATAAGTCACAATCAGGCTATCCCCTATTTATGACTGTGTATTAAAACTATGATTGAGTATCTCATGATTATGACTTATGTCCTATGTGTTTGATACAGTCTGATCACAGAGGATTTCGAACACATCCCTGAAAGTGTCCAAGCCTCATGGCCTCCGCTTCAAATACTCCGTCTCTGAGCGCAACAGACCCCAGGACAAGACTGAACTGTTCAAATGATGACATCAAAACAGTAAAAAAAGCAGCGCTGTAATAAGGGTGAGGGAAGTTATGCAGTGGGTGGAGAACAATAAAAGGCAGTGAGGTAGCTGGCCTTCCTAAATGAAAACCACTGCTGGGCTGAATAAAACATTGCTCTAAAGTTAGTGTGAAATAACGACATTGAGCCTGGCGTTGATGGCCATGCACCGGTGGCTGTCACACAGGAATGCTCCGGGGCCAAATAAACTAACACACAGAGCGGGTTAAACGCATGGGAACAGTCGCGCAGCGCTCACCAGCAACCACACGCCAAATTCTGTGGTACGGCAGCTGCCATATTCACATTTCCCATTTTCCTCAGTGCTTGGCTGCTTTGTTATCCTGCTCAATGTGGAGCTCTCTGCCACTGCACACAGCCCGCGTGGGTGGGTAGGTTAGCTTTAACTAGCCCACACAGGAGCTACTTTTGGAGATACCAATGTCAACATAAGTTGAATAGTGCTGAAAAAACGTGTTTTTCAGCGTTGACTACTTTTACATGACAGTTTCTCCCAGTGTTACGGCTGCACAGTCCAAGTCTAATCCAAGTCTAATCTTAGCTTGTTCAGCAGGGGCTGGTTTCACACAGATAGATTTTGACTGTGGCTGATGATCAGACTTCAGATAGGTGTGTAAATTCATTAGTTGCACAAAGCTGTCTTAAGTATCTTAAGTAGTCAATGAAGACTTTTTTTCACTGACAGTACTCTAACAGGTTACTGCGGTCTCTGAAAACTCTTTCCCCTCTCATTGCTCGCTCCACAACATTGTTAACAAACCACAAATTATGAGCCGAGTTCTGCTGCATGTCATTTTGTGTCAGTGATTGTTACTGTGGCAACACGGCTCTTAGTTTTGAGTTAGCCTTGGGGCAGGGTGGCAAACTTTTGAAGCTTAAAAGAAGTCAGTCCTCATTTTTGTGAAACATTATTGCATTAGACTAATCTGAGAGCAACATGCAGACTGGCCTAACGCTCCCGACCGGTCTAAAATATCTTTGTGGAACCGGCCCCAGGAGCTGAGGTGTTCTCATGTTCTCACCATTATAGTAGCAGGAAGTGGCTCTTTATCCACCCCCCCACCCCCCGCCATGAGCGTGTTTTCTCATCAGGAGCTGATTGTTAGTGGAGTTCGCAGCCGTGGGCAAACGATTGTGACTTGGACACAAGTCAGGCTTCATATCATTATATCTTACATTGTATGCTGATATTCTTAACTTAACTTAACTTCATGTAAATTCAAAATAATGATTGTGGGGGTGACTGTGAGTCAAAGCTTTACAAAGGATCGGATCACAGTTTAAAGTCCACAGCTTAACCAGCCCACCAACAAACAACAAACAAACAAACAAGTATATAGTTTAGCCAACAAACAAATAAACAAAAATCAGCTCCTTCGAGTCAAGTCGTTACTATGTTACTATGTTTGCCCACCGTTCATAAAGAGGTAACGTCTACACAGTTGGTGCCAGACCTAAGGATCAGGAGAACATAACTATGACTCGGAACACGTCCTTTTTTCGATTGTTGCTACCTATTGCCTGAAGGCAAAGAGTATCCTTCCTCAGAGACCGAGACATGGCACAGCTTCCATATCAAAGCCTCCACCTCAGGCGTCTCTCAGTCATCCAGCAGTCAAACCCTCAGCTGTCAGAGATACACTGCACACTCTGCTGAAGAGCCTGATGAAAGCATGAAATGTCTGCTCTCCCCTTTTTGTAGGTGTATTGCACTTTGAAGTTTGCTGCCATGTGTTTGTGTTACAGTTTTTTTTTCTCTTCCTTAAAATGCAAATTTGGAAACCACACTGCATGTTTTGACAATAGTGACACAAACAGTAAAAACACTTAACACTCGCTCGCTAAAGGCGAATCAAAAAACAAACCCCGAATCAAATCACACATTTTAGATGTGAAATAGTTGAGTTGTGACACAAAGGCCAAATCAAGCAGTCAGGATTGTCTACAATGTCAGCCTGTCATGATGAAAAGTGAAAGCGCTTTCTTTTGCGCTATCAAGGAAACAGAGTTCAGTGCTTGAACCAGTGACAAACTTCACGCAGGGAACGTGAACATGACAGGCAGCTGTTATGAGGAAGTACAGTGTGCCCAAGACAAACACTGCTGTTTACAGAGGCACGACGGGGAGAGCTTGGGGTGTGAATGGTCTCCATGGGAACTGTCGGCAACATGTCTCTAGCTGTCACTGATCACCTGTCACCTGTCTGGCGAGGTGAGATGATAAAGATCACCTTTGCAACAGCCTGTGTTGGATGTTGGAAAGCTGCTTCTGTTGTTTAGCCTACCCTCATTGATATAAACGGGTTGAGCAAAATAAAGTTGAAACACCTCTCTAAAACAATTTCAACAAAAACTGAACATTATAATCTTCATGCTGGTAAGATTGCTTGCTGGACTGTTGTATTAGACTGCATTAGTATAACCTAGGTGTACCTAATAAACTGGCAACTGAGTGTATGTCTTAACTTGAGCAGCTCCATTTCCTTTGTGCAATGCATTGTTGGACAATAGTGGGTAACACTTTGCTTTACGTCCCCCGATTATCATTTATTCGCAGTATATAAACAGTCAAAACATGGTTTATAACACACTACAAAGTGTTTATTAATGTACTTGTTATCTACTGCGCCTCCTCCTGTGGACACCCATAAGTGGAGGCTGCTGTGCACGCAGATAATGGATGACAGTACAGTAAAAGACAGTTGTGATAATATAAAATATATAGTCTTCATAGGAGATGTTATAACTGTTGACAAATACTGTACATGAATAAACACTTAAGAATGCCCTTATCTGCTCACAACTACATTTTAGCGTGCTATAAACCAGCCATTAAATATTCCAATGCTGCTAGGTAAAGTGTTGCCGAATAGCGTCGTCGTTGGGCCAGGGCTGTTTTGCATGGTTTGGGATAGGCTCGTTCAAAGACATTTAAAAGGAAGTGTTGAAGCTCCGGCATACAATGATAGTTTGGACAATAGTGTGCTTCCAACGCTGTGACAGCAGTTTGGGGCAGGCCCTTTCCTGTTTCAACACAACAATGGCCTCATGCACAAAAGCCAGATCCATAAATATTATTATTATTATGATTATTTTTTTTTTCTTTTTTTTTTTTTACAGTTTAGTGTGGTAGAGACTCAAGTCCATTGGGGAGGAAAACATCACCAACATCAGTGGCCAATCTCACTAATGCACTTCTTGCGCCTGAATGGGAGCAAACCCCTGCAGCCGGGGTCCAGAATCTTGTGGAAGGCATTTCCAGCTTTGGCCATGTAATAAAGTATGTAATATAAAATAGGGGCATCTTTACAAGTTAAAAGCCCCCACTTCACCCTTGTATAAAATCTGCAGCAGCTACTGACTCAACTGGACTTTTGTATTGCTTGAAATGCAATTCATTAACCTAATAAGAGTCCCTTGGATTTTGTTTGTGTTGTTGTGCAGTTTAAATAAATCATGGATGTGTGGGCATTAGTTTGTTGTCAATAGAGGATAAAGTGCATGGGTTCTGCATGAGACAGTACAGGTTACACAGGTTTAAATGTACAAACAGCGCACAGTAATTACAGTGGACAAATGACACTACAGTAACATCATCCGCGATTATGGAAGTTATTAGGGAAACGTTTTTATAATATTCCTGCAGTGGTGAGAAAAGTCCGCCGAAGAACAAGTAAACCAACTGAGAACCCCCGCCCCCCCCCCCACCACCAACACATTCTGGATATTACAAAAGCAGAAGCACGCATACTTGACAGTCACAAAGAGTCCAGTCCACCTTAAAACACAGCTCTGACAGACTGTACATACACATTTCCTGAAAACGCCCCATGCAGGAAAAAGAAGGAAAACTCAAGTGACTCTGAATAATAATAATGAGCCTGCGTTGTTTATCCAAAGACGGGGAGGGTTGGACATAGGCTGAATCCTGCGCCAAACTTTTTACATCCCCCCCCCCCCCCTCACAAAACTTACGAGCAGTATTCAGTCCACTGCCTCAGTCTCACCCTCAGCGCACCGCCGACCAAGGTCAGCTGCAGTGACCGCCCACGGGACTTGTCAACGCGGCACCGAACCTGCGCGGGGCCCCGGCGGCTTTCTAACATGGGAGTTTGATTCACCGGCTGAATAAACGGACCACCGACTGTCGCCCTTTGGATGGAGGAAGCCTCCGTAGCGAAGGAGTGAATGAGCCAAACACAAACAAAACAAAACCCCATTAGCGTAACGTGAAGTTTGTGAGCATCAAACGAAGGGACACCATGTTGGGAAACCCAGGGTCTTATGCTAACAAGAAGAGGAAGAAGCCTGTTCTCAAACAGTAAGACTTGTCCGAAACAGTTGTGCTGAACAGAGTTGTGTTTATGCGTCCATATTGCCGTTTATGTGGTTCTTCCGTTTATACGTGGTGAAACTGTCGGCATTCATTTTGAAGTCCAAGACAAAGTTGTTTACGTTTCGCATCGGCCAGTGCAGTGAATGCACCAGCTAGAGCCAGAGCCCACCTAAGTTTCACTTAACTTACGCGGTGTGAGTTTCAGAAAGGTGGGCAATGGGTTTAATGTGTGCTTTCTTTGAAAACGTCGCCGTAAATGAGAACGGGCCATATTCGGAAAGTTATGACATCAAATTAGAGATTAACCGAATGAATCCTCGAAATTTGTGTCATCGATATGTCAAATTTACATCTATTACTCGAAAGCAAAAGTTGCCAAAATAGTAAGCGTAAAGTGGCAAAGTGTGGTCTCCTCTGGTTTTGGCTTCCACTTGTTGTGGACTACCTTAAGAATGTGTCGAGCTCGGATCTGGCATGGATATCTTGCCCTCGCGCATTAATCACAATCAAGTTGGAGAGTCGGCTGCTGCTCTCACGCGATGCTCAGAGGAGGGCGAGGGGCGGGGGGGGGGGGGGGGGGGGGGGGGGCCCTCGCGGGCTCCGAGTATGTTATTGTAATCTGATACGGCCTCGCGCTTCATGGTTTTGGGATCAGTGCTGGCTGTGTATGTGTGTGTGTGTGTGTGTGTGTGTGTGTGTGTGTGTATGTATGTATATGTGTATGTATGTGTGTGTGTGTGTGTGTGTGTGTGTGTGCGCGCTGCAGCAAACTGTGACGTTGCGCTTAGTTAGAAGTTCACAAATGCTGCACTTAATTAAAAGCATCAGTTCAACAACAGAGAAATAGTGCAATAGTTTTAGTTTCTTACTCCGTCAAACGTAATCTGCATATTACTTTCTCAGTTGAGTGGTTAGTGGTTTGGTATGAAATGTCCATCACATTCTCAGAGGACAATTTTACGTCTTCAAATAACTCTGATTTGTTAGGAACTATCTGGTGAGCACAGCGGAGCATTTAGTCTCTGAAGAGCCAGATCTTTTTCTCAGGAGTCGGTGGAGACCAAAATAGAGCTGAAAGGAGAGTGGCTATTGGTCATTCGTCAGCTGACCCCAAGTGTCTTACTCAAGTATTAAACTTGAGGAATAGTACAGAGTTAAAACAGACAGTTTCCTGCTATTACGTGTGAATTGATTGACGTCTCTTTCAATACAGGGGTTAACAATAGACAACAAACTAAATCCTAGCAGAGGTTTGTTTACATAAGTAATATTTGTGTAACACGTAGCAGCTGTAACACAGCACCATTTTACAATGCTTTCAAATCACATTGATAAACAGAGATACACTGTGAGTCAACAGAGTGGAGTATAGATATGTCTTATACTGATCTGGCAAATTGCGTATAGGCTGTTTCCAGTGAAAAACCCAAAATAAAAAGGTGGCCTGTGTGCAGACGTCTGTGTTTCTGAAGATGTGGGACTCTGCAATGAGGACTGAGGTTTCCTGGAGGGCCAGCTGGGCTCAGCTGCACAAAGGCACCATTGAGCCTGACTGTAAAAAGCTGTGGTCACTACACAGGGGCATTCCACAGCAGATCTGGCCATCCAAATTCTCAGTTTTATTACCCGGGCGCCCTCTGTGCATGCTGCCAGTCTCCTCTGCCATGGATCCTACTATATTATTCAAAATACCCATGTAATGTATTCTACGTACAATTTCTCAAAAGAGAACAAGCCTTCCACTCTTACAGCAGCCATTTTCAATCAATTTGCATTTAACTACTTAAATGTACGTAACTTACAATTTATAAGCCCACATTTCTAGTAATCTTCCAAGTTGACAGCTAAATGACGAGAAATGACAGTGATGTACATCATTACTTCGGCTACATCGTCTTTATGCACCTGCAGTGCAGCACTGCTGAAAGCACAGTACCAACACAGAAAATTCACCTGGAGCCTGCTTTGTCCTTTCTTAGCCACGAACGGTATTGTTTTTCAACAGTTGCACCATTACTACAGGTTGCTGTGAAAATATGGGTTAATTACAGTGTATAGGGCTCATTTAAGCCCCACAGAGTGTGTACTTAAAACCGAGTAAGTGGATTATAAATTCTACACTTTATAATGTGACTATGTATTTATTTTAGCAAGCAAGGGTATCGTTAATAAGAAGGGATAATGTGCTTCACCAAGGCAAATATTTTTTGCCCAGTAATCTAAAGGGATTGTGAGAAACACTCACAGGCAGACATGCTGATAAGAGGTTTGGCAGAACGCCTGAACACGCCTGGTGAACAGCAACAAAGTTACTCTTTGTTCTTTGCCCTTTGTTTCATTTTCAAAGAGGAGTCCTCAGAAAACACCAGATGAACACGTATCATTGTCTAATCCTATTTTTCTTTCATAACTTTCTCCATTTATGACGGAGCTTGAAATGAAACCTAAAATGGTGAGTGTACATAGCTCTGAGCAATAACTCATGCTATAGCCTGTTGTGTATGTTAAAGCTGTGTTAGAATATCAATTATCGTAGCTTAAAGTAAAACTCGCTGCGATTTTTCTCAGTCAGTCGAATTTATCATTATGTCTATCTGCATGGTGGAGCGGGGTCAAACAAATGAGGCAGCTGTTGCTCAGGTGGTAGAGCTGGTAGGGTTGGAGGGTTGATCCCTGGCTATTCCTGTCCACATGTTGTGTTGCCACTCATGTTTTGGACTCCTTGTAACAGATAAAGTGATTTTTACTTGTACTGTCTGAGTAGTGGAGCAGTATCTCTGAGAGTTAAAAAGGCTGTGTGACAACAAGAGAGAACCAACCGGGGTGCCTCCCTCCCTTCCCTACTGCTTCCCAGCGTACTACCAGAAGTAGCCAGAGGTTTTAGCCCACACCAGTCCCAGCCCAATAGCTTTTAAAAAATTTTGGCGCAAACCTGATCTGAAGCCAGTGTTTGAAAGTTGGCTCTTAAGAGTTTGTGGCTTGCTCCCTCCCTGGGTATGTTGCTTTCAATGGACTTGTCGCTTGTCATAGAAGCGTCTGCATCCAATTCTCCACTGAGCATCCACACGTTTCAAACATCCATAGTTTCCCCAGAATATAGCTCAATACTCTACTTCCGTGTCACGCTATTGCCTCTGCTTCACTCTGAAGCTCCTCTGGATGTAGCGAATTTAGAAATGTATTGGCAAAGTGATGCATCAGATTGTATCTGCCCTTGTTTTTTTTATGCATTCATGCCGTTTTATGCTGGAGAGCAGCATTCACCACCACTTTCTGTGGAGTGAACAAGAGGGTTTTTTTCTGTAAAGTAACAGAAAACCTTGAGTTTAGATCGCTGCAGAACACGTTGAGTGTTCAGCCGAAATTGCTCTACTCTTTTGTTGTAACCCATTCATCATCTTTGTTTTTGTTCATTTATGTACAACATATGTTATTTTGTGGGAGTTTGCTGTTCTATTTTTTACCTCTCCGTCTGGAAAACCTTTTGTAGGCTAGAGCCTGCTTTTGTAAACTATCCTACCTCCAAACTTGCAGTCTGTGTTTGTCAGCAGCCAAACATGTCTAAAGAAAGCACGCTTTCCATACTTTTGAGCCACTGAGTCATCCCTCTGGATCTGGCAGACGCTCCACCTGCTTTGAGCAAATGTGTGTCAGTTTCATGACAGCAGACTAAGTACAACACGGGCTGCCTTGACTCTCAGACAAAGGTGCTTGGGTTCAGACTATCCTAATAGAAATCGAGGGAGGAGGTAAAACATCCCCCAATGAACGTCCTGATGTCTGCTGCTCAACCCCGTGATCCATAGCAAATCAAGGTGGAAAAAATGGTTCTGAATGCTGGCTTTTGTCTCCGCTAGGCATTTCTTTAGAGTGAGATCAGTCCTGCTCCATTTCTGAGAAGGTACAGCTCGGGTCTGAAGCCAGCTATCGAGTTCAGGCTACATTCCCTGCAGACTATTCAGTGGCAGAGGAGACATTTTATAGCCTATCATTAACCAAAGTTTTGGTAAAGAGAGAAATTAAGTGAAAGGCAGAGCATTTGGCATCTGAAACTGCTGACATGTTTTGGTAGCGATTGACCTGCATAAGCTGTTGACGCTACAGATACTCTGATGTGTTTGAGGGCTGAAACCAACTGATAATGTGGTTAGAATTGACCATCTGATACTGATCAGCCATTGGTTCCTTTTCTGAAATACTTACAGAGAAAGCTCCTGCGTTAGACCATCTGCCACTTCCTTTGCCTCTAAAAGTTACCCATAAGGCTTTGCAATACATTGACAGCATCTATTATTGTAATCATATCATGGATTTTTTCCCCTATTTCCTATATATATATACATGACATATGACTTTCTATATCTAAACTGATAGGTAAACTGATTTATCACACACACATCATATAATCAGTTTATATATATATATATATATATATATATATATATATATATATATATATATATATATATGTGGGTCCTGCACAGTCTGCAGTGTTCCAAATGGCCTGTGACAGGTCTGACCCTGATCAACGGCTTGAGAACCGCAACTATGACAGATCAGGCAATGAAAACACTATTTGGGGTTGGGATGTTTATTTACTTGCCTTACCATATTTTCTAACCAATTGGTAATTTGTAATGAAAATCAGTTACTTAGTTGACACCCAGCTATCCAGTATGCATAAATTAAATACCAGCAATAATAATTTTTACAGTGCAAGGGTCTTTAGCGTAACCGGCCAAATCAAATGTTTACAGATGTATTCTTGGGAGGTCTTGATCGTCATTGCTTGCTGATTTTAGTGCAGTCTCAACCACACAGATTTGTCACAGCAGTCTTCAGTCAGCCTACTGCTGTCAGCTGGGTCTCAGTCAGTTTAAACAGCTGTAGACTCTTGCTTCAATAAAGGTCTGACACTCATATGTCATAAGCAGGGGATAGCGATTGTTTTAATGGCTTTCACAGCGCACACAACAATGCTTTTGTCGGTACGTAGATTAAAGATGCGTCTTCGGCAGAGGGCTTGGCACTTGTCAGGATCTGGTCATTTAAACGTGGTTAAACTAAACAAGATTTAGGTTTACTTATTCCTACTAAGTAAACAAATAAATACACGATATAAATAACATTTTGACCTAATAAGTCATAAATGTGAGATGCTATGATTTAATACAGTATCTATGTTTATACTAGCATAATTATAAGATACTTAACCAAACTCTTGAGACTTATCATTTTCCTGGCAGCAATGAGCTTCTGTGCATTTTGAGATGAGAGGTTTCTGACCTCTGAAAAGGTTCTTTACCATCAAAGGTGGTTGATATGAATATGTAGGCTTTTTTGGGACCTGAAAGCTGCAAGCCGGTCTGTGTTTTTCTCAGCAGGTGGGTAGCAGAAGAATGTCAACAGTGGGGCTGTGTGTCATCCCCATTGCTCCCTTTCACTCCACACTGGTTTTAACTCCCAGTTGGATCATGTGTGTCTGATTTGTGAATAGTGACACGTATCTCCAGCGAGCCTCGTGAGTTTGCATTTTGCACTTGAGCATGGGTGGTCTCAAACCCTGTTGCCCTTAAAGTGAAAGTCAGGCAGAGCAACTAAAGCAGCTGTCATGGTAAAAACTGGTTTCCATTTTGACAAACTGCATAAGCAGCCAATGGAATGACTTGTGGTCATGTTGTATATTTTGCATGCTGGGGTCTGGACTATTTATTCTGGGCCGAGGATTGTTTCCTTGAAAAAAAAAAAAAAACCCACACACTGTTGTTTTCATGTTTGAAAAGATAGAGAGTGGGCTGGGTGGGCAGCAGACCACTCCATCTTTCTCTAGATAAACTATTTTCTGAGTTAGTTCAGACAGATTTCCAGTCGACCTGGTCCGGGTCGGGTCAATCACAACCGTTGATTGGGTTTGATTCGATGACTGACAGAGGAGGGCCGTTGAGGCATTTTTGTAAACGACCAAGATGGCTGCTGCTGATGTGGAACGTTCTGTTGTATCCGCTATCGCGTCAGTATTAAAACGAACCGGTATGTTTTCTCTTTTTTTCTGTAGCCTGTGTACATTTTTCTGTTGCTCAGCGCTATGTCACAAGTTTCTTTGCTCAGATTGGTTGTAATTGCCTCCAGAGACATTTTGGTCTGCCCCTTAGAAAAATGACCTGAGAGGTTCCGGACTAATTCACATTTGCAAATTGGTCAATTGGACAATGTCAGGCTAATTTCTAATATCAATCTTTCTGGAAAGCTGAAACGTGATACTGTCGTTTTGTGCCAAGCTAAATGAGGATCATGTATTGTACTTATTGTTTTAACAAAGATAAAATAATGATAGCTGTGTTGGCATTCAACAGCTACAGCTCTCATGAGGCCTTGACAGCATTCCTGTATCTAACACTCATCACGGGAGCTGATGTACTGTTGACTCACCTGAACTGGAGTGTTTATGAGTCACATCCATGGCTGCCTCTCTTCTCCTTCTGAGTAGGTTCGAAGATGTGTGGTGTATTGCTAAAAGTTAATGTGGCTCACGTTTAATTGGCATGTGTCATACTGCACTCCACAACAGATGGCATGCTCTGCCACGGCCGGCGAGCCAGGCTTGAACTGAATCAGTATTGTTTCTCAAACAGTATATTTAACACTTCAATAACCAGCTATATATTTCTTTTACTCTGCAGAAAGAAGCTCTCTGAAGGCAATGAAGTTGTTAAATCAAACCCTTCAAAGCGCCACCGGGATCGGCTGAATGGGGAGCTGGACCGGCTGACGGACCTCCTGCCCTTTCATGATGAGGTTCGCACTCGTCTGGACAAACTGTCGGTCCTTCGCCTCAGCGTGGGATACCTGAGGGTCAAAAGCTACTTCAAAGGTGAGAACCAGCCTGGTCAAATACAAGCCCAGTCTGTATCTCCTAATAAGCCCATCCATCACTCTGACCTCCACGAAATTTTTAAGGCTTGTGCATTGTTTCATCGACTTTTTACATCCCGTCTTAGGACTATATGGATTAAGACCTATACGGAGTCAAGCTTGGATAGAGTGGGTTACGTAAAATTCAAGCTTGAATAATAAACAAGACAAACTTGTGGAAACTAGGCCAGCACTTACATACTTACTAAGGTACTAAGCTAAGGCAGGAATGAGAAGCACGCAGGAATCTGGTTTTAGGAAACAGCACATCCTCAATACTTGTAACCGTACTCCACCCTCGCTATTAACAACACCTACAACAATCACTTTTGATAATCACTCAAAATGAATTATGATTTTTTTTTTTTTTTTTTTTTTTTTTTAAGATTCAAGTCCCCACTTTAAGTTGATTAAACCTGCAGGCACCCTGGCTTTGAAAACCTGATGAGTCATGTGTGAGTCAATTATGTGTGAGTCACACATATAACATCTCCGCCACCTGCAGATGATAGTTTTCTTTGAGTCAAACAGACATTTTGGATGAGGTGTTGGCAGACGGGCTGCTGAGTAAGTTGCCTGGTTGCCTCTAGCTTCACTGATGTTGTCAGAATATATGTGTCTTGTCTCTGTTGCTTTTTGGTGCTTTTTTTTTTGTGCATTGTTTTGCCTGTGTGATCTTGTAGTTGTACTAGACCTGCGCCATTAGATTTGTGCTGTCTCCATCAACAAAAACCCTACTGCACCTCATGGATTAATGACTAGCTTGCTAGCCAGCAAAACATAAATGAAATTGCTTTGGCTAGTTTTATCTATATAGGCATTGGTTAACTGCTCTGGTACCAAGGATGTGTTGTACTGAAGAAGTGCCAAACAAGATGTATTGCAACACAATGATATTATCAGGGTTAGACATCTTTATGGTCTTATTCATTGTCATTTTTCATTGTGTAAGAGGGTGCCAGTACATTACAACATTCGTCCTTCTATAATGTATTTAGTGCAACAAGTTAGTGCATGTACTGTTATTACATAGCTAGTTTTTACATAGCTGGCAATGTTAACCCAGTGAAATGATGATCATAATGAAAACCTAAAACAGCCAAACATTCCCGTATCAGCCAAGTTGTTTGCAGCGTGAAGATGCAGTATGAATGAACATGTTACACGCAGTCATGAGTTGTGACATTCCAGCGCTGTTTGTTCTCACACCCTTTGCCTCCTTTTTTGCTATGTAGACGAGAAGCACTGTAGTTGCGCCATCATTTCAGATAGTAGTTTCCATAAACTTTGCACACTTGCATTTACAAGTTGACATTTCTAACCTATGATAAACCTTCCCCCAGCTTTGATTACCTGCTTTAAGTTCTGCAGCTCATGTCTCTCTATTCTTTTGAAAGGTACAGAATTTGTTTCTCATAACAACCGTAAAGAAATAGTTTTCCGTGCAGGAGAGGTTCTACATGGTTTGCCTGTACTGTATTATATATGGACAGGCAGCACATGTGGAATATCAGTGGGGGCATGTCAAACCCTTGTCTAACACCAGGAGCCAGATGTATAGATAAAACTTAAACACTAAAACTATGCACATGCCATTTCTCACACATAAACTGGTATTGATAAATGAGGAACATGCAGGGAGAATATGTGCACCTCACGAATACCTCAGACCATGCAAACACGTGGTTTTACAGTGCCGGACAAGTGCTATAAAGAAGTGAGGATTAAAATTGAGATGAGAGACTGAATCTAAAATCTAAGGTTGAGATTCTGATTGTGAATGTGGTGCTGTTTTCCAGCTGACTTTAAAACAGTGGAAAACGCTAACAACCACACATTAGAAATATCCAGTGGCGTTTAGTCTTTGTTGAACACTGTCATGTTTTATTGAAAAACTTGCAATAAGACTTTAGTCATTCCCCTCAGACAGTCCTTGAGGATTTGATGGGCTGTCGTATTTTATTTTTATTCTTTGTGCAGCTTTATGCATTGCAGATATCTTCCCACAGTTCTCAGTGTTTATGCCACTGCTCGTCTCCTTGACACTGCCCTACTCTTTACGCCTTTCCTTCAGTTCGTTTGACATCGCCCGTAATCAAGCGCACTGAAAAGACGGTCTGTACCCTGTGGCAGTGGAGGGCAGGATCAAAATCACATGTCACATCACACCGCCCATGTGCAACCCATCAGCCCATAAATACTGCTGCTTTGTCACAGTGGATTTGTGCTCACTGTAGACCATTTCACAAGTTTATTTCATGTTGCTGTCTCAGCAGGTAATAAAGCAAGTAATCTTTGAGTTGTTACAGAAACACTGTCGTGATTTAATGGCCTGTTATTCATTAATTTGTGTAGATACACATGCAATTATCCATTATCTGTATCTGTGAGTTACTGGCTGCACACGCCCCCCTCCACTTCAAGATATTCATTGTTTTCTGAAAGACGCACCACTTTGTAAATAGATGTTAGCAGGCTGTTAGCTGGAAGAATAGGATGTCTGTTGTAGACTTGAGAGCATTACAACATGAGAAAACAATGGATGAGAGGGTTTGAGGGTCATCTTTGGTATGTGTCATCCAGCAGTCTGCTGTGTGTCATAGATGGTGCAGTGTGTTCACAGGCCCTTTAATGACACTGACATCTGAGTTCTGCACATCGCGCCCAATGCAATTATGACCATAATCACATTAACATATTCAGAATACGGGATGCACCTTGCTCCCATTACTGCCTGACCAATTTGACACATAAAAGTCAGTTTACGGGCCATAAGGAGTGCTACACAGCCTGTGAGAATGGTTGTATAATGCCTTCTGTGGGTCTGGAGTTTGTCAAGTCTAATAAAATAATCTGCTTTGACAGAACTGTTTAGTTACTGACAGGGAACGTGGAGCTTTCGTGGCAGGGAAAAGATGCCATTGGTAACATTTTGAGAAATGAAGCCACACTACCCATTAGGGTCAGGATACCTCAGCTTCTGCTGCTTTCATTTTTACTATTCTGGGGCATTCTATCGGCATGTCATACTAAATCAATGGACTACGCCTTTATTTGCATTATGATGTATATGCGAAGGTTGCCTCTGATTACTGATGCCCTATTCAGACTGACACGCCGATGTGGGTCAACACACCGGCCACGACACTCCTCCTGAACTGGTTGAAAGTTGGTGGGACACCCTCTGGCTGTTCTTTTTTAGGAATGTAAAGTTAATTCTATGATAATGATGTTTAAAAGTAATTTTAAACTTTGACTCCTTGAAGAGAGAGAGAGAGGGAAGGAGTGCACGTGCTTGTGAGCAAAATAACAAGAGAAGGTAACTGTCTAATGTAATTGTGCATAATTCTGCACAGCCGACTGGAGTCTCTACAAACACTAAAGGTTAAACAGGTTAAACGCCTGTCTCCTGTATGAAAGTACTTTTTGGGTGTGGATTAAAACGGAACACCTCAGAATGCTTCTACAGGCACCAAACACGTTCTTATAGACACAACCTGTCACCCTGTTGGCGCTGGCACGAACGTGACTCGTGATACACCTACAACAATATGCGGTGTCGGCCATGTCGACTTTCTTCTCGTGTGCCAAGAAGAGGTGTTTTTGAAAAGCCGTGCTGAAAGGGATCTGTTTTGTACCGGTGACACGGCTGTTTGATAAGTGTACAGTGGAAGCCAAAAAACAGTGTGTTGTTCGTTATCAGGTGGGATATCGAATAACAGCATTGTGTCCCTCAGACTTTCGTTTGACTACTTTCAGTAAAGTAATCAAGCAGCTTTGATACCACCTTTAGAAAGACAGGTTACAATCTGTTTATTCCAATAAAGTTTTTGATTCCTCAGACACTTGATCAGAGTTTGTTCAGAAACCTTTACAGACTAGTAGAAGGGACCAGACTATATACTGAGCCTTTCAAGAACATAGTCCTTATACTGTTAATAAGTTCAAGTCATATAAATTGTGAATAAAACCCTAACGGCACATGATTAGTGTTTACTGGAGTCCTCCTGCGGTTTGTGATAATTATAGTGTCGTACATTATCTGTTCAGCACATCTCCACCACAGACTGCTGACCATATTCCATCAAACACAGAAGCCATTTGATGATATCAGTCCACACATAATTTGTCCCTGTATTTGTGTTTGTATTTGAGTTATTGAGGCTGCTGCAGAAATGATTAATGAGAGCTCTAATAGTATTTGAGGCACTAACTGCTAGAGCTGCTCAGTATGGACACCCATTTAAGCAAGCTTAAAGTCATCCTAAAAGTGAAATCTGGAAAGACAATGAGATGAATGCTGCATGTGGTGTGGAAAGTTTTATCTTTCAACATGTTACCTTTGGGTGTAGCTGCTACAGATACCAGAGAAAGTGCACTGTAAGCATCCTTGCAACATGCTGCGTGTTTACCGGTGAATGAATGTATGTATGAAACAAACACACATTCACATTTTAAGGAAATATAAGTGAATGAGTGAAGACAGACAGCGCTGCGGAGGCAGGATCAAACGATGAGGAAACGTTAGAGGAATGTTTGAGAATGCTCTGGCTTTGACGTAAGAATGGCCAGTGTTTGTATAAAAGAATACAATTTCACAGACAAGTCGGCCTGAGTCATACCCTTACGAGAAAAGAACTGGACACCGGAGAGGAATGGCTTAAAATACAGTTCAAATCACTGGATTCACGCAGAGTAAAACCAGCAGTCAGCAGACTTTTCACCCAAAGTAGGCTTTAGTGAGAAAGTGGAGAAAGCCAACAGACTCACACAGAGCCGTGCAGTATGATAAGATCTAAACTTCCACCATGTAGGAAACTCTGTAAAGTTCAATAACTTTAAATCAGCCGTAGTTTAAATTGTATCAAGTTGGACAATATGAATTTGCTTTTAGACAGATGATGACTGTGTGCAGCGATGGATTTCTTTGCTCTTTGTCGAAACGAGATCACCAAGGTTGACTCTCAGGGGTTATCCCAGTCAAAACATAAGCCTGGGATGGGTGTTCAAGTGAGGACATGCCTAGAATTTAAGATAAGGATCCCATAAACCGTTTAGAGACGTTAGGCTTTAGAGAAAAGAACAAACATAAGCAATTTCAGGGGGAATGAGTGAGATTTAAAGGCCTGATGAAACAAGCTATTTATGGCCGCCTTGAAAAGGCAGATCTCTCTGAGCAAGCTGGACTGTTCGCCTCATAGCGTGACTTTATGAGGCAGCACTGGATATTTTGAAAGGCTTGTGGCTCACTGCTGCTGACATATTTGTGTGACGCTGTTAGAAATTTGAGAAAAATGTGGACTGGCTTTCCAAGTTCATTGAAAACATCCAGGGCCTGTTAGCAATCATAGTTGATGTGGTAACACCGTATCATGTGCTATAATTTCATGTAATTTGGTATTTGGGATATCTGAACCATGTACGCACAAACCCATACGCATGACATAAGTGTAACAGAGGGAATAAAGAGGTAAGAACAACATTTGAAGTCCTGGCAAATGTTTGCAGCTTGGAGGAGAGAGTATCAGCATGGGGAAGCCTCGTCTTGTTTGTTGTTGAATCCCAATGGGCTCATTATGAGGATATGTGTGTTTTACATATACGTGCCCTTAAAACCTCAGCATAATTCACCTGTCCACTCTGTATCATAATATGTGAGAGAAGGACATGTTACTGGGGTGACAGAAGTTGCCTGTTGGCTCTCGATTCCTGACTCGCCTTTCAGTATATCGTGAGAATGCAAGCAACCGCTGGGAGACAGATTTAATCATGTTTTCATTTTTTTTTCCCAATTTCCATTCTCTGGAAGGTTTGTTCTCTCCAGCTTTTAAACCACAGCGCTACATCTCCCTTCATACCCAAACTGTTTTTCTGGTTCCCTGTTGGCCGGAGCCGAGCTCGCCCACCGAGTCTCTCTGTGACATTTAGAGTCTTCCAAAAAACGCTGTTGTTTGTTTATGTGCCGAACCAAAATCAGCTGTCGTACCCACTCACAGTTTGGTCGGAGGATCAGAAACACCGAAGATGTATTTTTACGTCTATTTAACGACTGTGATTCACATCTGTAAGGGTTCGGAAGGAATTTGAAAATATAAACAGGGAGTTTTACTCTGGAATGAATGGGTGTCACAGTTTGCTTCCTATGTGCGTTTAGTTCAGTCATTTGTGTTCCACGTTTCCTGTTTTATTTCCTGTGTGTTTAGTTCAGTCATTTATGTTTCACGTTTCCTGCTTTATTTTGTTACTTACCTCTCTTCTCGCTTCTGACTACTTCACTTCCTGCCTTTGTGTTTCCCCGCCTGTGTGATTGTCTTCACCTGCCCTGATCAGTTTCACCTGCCCCTCATTTTCCCCACCTTGCTTCTGTATTTGGTGTGTGTGCTCCCCTCTGTCCAGTGCCAGTTCATTGTATGTTATTGCTGTGTGTGTCTTGTCTTGGCTCCAGTGTTCCCAGTGTTTTTGAACGTACTTTTTGGACTTTTGAATTGGCTATTGGACTTTGATTCTTACCTGCTCCCTGTCGGTTTTGTTTGCTTTTCCCGGTTTTGACCTCTGCCTGCCTCACCATCCTGTAGGTCTTTGTCCCCCTGGTTTTGCAATAAAACCTTTTACCTGCATCAGCTCTGCCCCTGTGTCTGCATTTGGGTCCTATGCCCTGTGTGTCCTGCTACCTTGCCCCACCAGTCATGGAACTGTAAATGAGCTTTTAGTGTTGCTTGTAATTTGCATATATTTTTCAACATTTATATTCATCTCCAACTTCCAGCAGCTTCAACATCCAACACTTATTCTTTGATTTGCCAGGGCCTCAAACTGTTTTACATGAATCCTTCCCTCTGAGAGTTTTGACTGACTGCCTCAAGACTGATAAGAAGCATTTTAGCGATATATGTGAGGCACACCCATCAGCAACCTGAATTTTGCTTTGTGTTTTTTTGTTTTGTTTCTGTTTGTGCCCAGTCCAAAACAGATGACATTACTTTTATGGATAGATTAAAAAGGGCCCAGACAACCAGAAATAGCTCAGTGTTGATTAAAAAAACAGATGCCCCCAGAATCCACTACCAGCACCGCCACCACCACCAAAACAGACATTGTGTCTTGAATAGTATATAATTACTGTTTATTTTGATCATCAAGGTCTGCCTGTGGGTTTTTTGTGCTGCAGCACATAAAGCTCTTCAAACTTCAAATCTTCTTTTGGAGCCCTAAACAAGGTGTGGTAACAAACGCAGTTAACTACAATTTATGAAAATGAAAGTCACTCAAAGAAAAACAAACCTGTTACTACCTGTTGCATCTGTTGTACAGTGTCATTGCAACAGGAAAATATACATAATAACAGGATTTTGTAAGTTGTACATTTAACATATGTCCCCCAATTTTGTAATAACAATAACAATTTGCTACATAATGCCTCCGTATCCATAATAGACCTTAGTCCAGCTGTGAAAACCTCTGTTTTCTATCCAAAGCCACTCTTCTCTTCTTTTCCTTGCCTAGATGAAACTCTTGTTTGAACATGAAAAAAAACGGGGACGTTAATCAAAAGACTAATGGGAGGTTGAACCTGTGGACTGAGTGACCCAGCTCATTGGCTGTTATTTGTTGCAAGCACTGCCCTTTCCTGCACATCTGCGTGAGAACAGAGATCTCTGTACAGGATCTACTGGAACTAAATGTTTTCAAATCAAGATAATATTCCCCTATGAATCGCTGGCATGCTTTATACTCTCTCCGAATCTGGCAGACTTCCAACCCGTGACAGCATTTCCTTTTTCTCTCCTTAGTTTCAGCGTGTCCCAACTCCATACACGTGCTAATACTTTCAAGTAGACGGTAAAGGTTTTTTTTTTTTTGGTTTAGTTTCAGTTTGTTTTCACCATCCGACATATTGAACCCAGCCAAAAATATGACTTCAGCCAGTTATGTTATGTCTATGTTTTATTTTCATTATTGAGAGATGCAAGCTTCACTGCCACTACTTTATTGTTTCACTTATTTCCTTTACATTAACTCCGGCCCCTCATAGTTCTTTGGATTTTACTTAATTACCCCATGATGAAAGTGACAGGGACGTTTGCCTGGAGTGAATTTTGCATCAAAAGCATGCTCTGCTTTTCACCAATCCTATAATGGCTTGTTTTCTGAAACAGGAAGCTACAGTTGGCCTCTCTTGGTGTCAGATTACACCT
Organism: Enoplosus armatus; assembly: GCF_043641665.1. Lineage (NCBI taxonomy): Eukaryota > Metazoa > Chordata > Actinopteri > Centrarchiformes > Enoplosidae > Enoplosus > Enoplosus armatus. Next base: position 3,902,932 of record NC_092190.1, on the reverse strand, counting down.
TGGCTTGAAACAGAGTCGGAAAGTATTGGAAGAAGCCTTTATGGCGGCTGTAAAATGTTTTGTATGAGAGTGTATCATAACTGTTAAATATGGTATAGGGGCTGTTTTAGCCAACAGTAAAGAGCCATAAATTGTACATTTCCCAGTGTTACATTCTTTGTTTTGCTCTCTGTATTTTAACAATCAGATGTCAAAGGCAAAACGTACGACTGTGTAAGGGGTTCCTGGGTGTTGCAGGATTAAATCCCCGTCAACCACCACAGAGACCTGGGGTTTCGATTCTTGACAGCAGTGCCTCTGGCTGCAGTCAAACAAACACAATTGTCAATGTTTGCATGGAAAGCTGGAAACAGTGACTCCTACTGGTTTGGTCAGGGCAGCTGCAATTCTTCTGCAGCCCATAGCCCCACCCCAAGCTGGCAGGCGCAAAGGAGCAGACTATAGTTAATCAGTACATAACTAACAAATCATTAACCCCAGAATGTTCAAACTGAACTGACTGTGCTGAACCACAGTTGTCATTGACGGAGTCAGTAGCTTTTAGTTGTGGAGCTCCCCTCACTGGTGACTGAGAACGTCATTGTCAGCTCAGCTGTGATAGTACATTACTTCCTCTTAAAAGCTTATTTAAAGACCACAGAAGACACAGTCAGAATGTGACTCCTGCCACAAAGAAGTGGTAAACGGTGATGCATTCAATTTCTGCCGTACTTACTGAAGTGTGTGATTCATAATGTCCACCTCCAGAGCAGCCAGATCCACATGTACGGTTCACGTAGCCCAGTCAGAAGTCTCACCATAGCGGACTGCAGCTCCACAAAACTGAAACTAACTATGTGTCGGGGCTAAGTGCAGGCCTGTAATTGGTCATTGCGTTTTCCAGATCCAGTTCTCGGTGGCAGTGACAACAACCAACATTGAGTAGAGAAGACTCAGTAGTAAACAGATGTGAATTATGTGGTTTAGCAAATGTGTTCATGCTGCAAACCTTCTCATCCCCGTGATTGTTGCTCTCAATCACAAGTGAAGGAAATAATGTGAACATAACTACTTCAGCTGTATGATGAATGTACCCTTCGAGGGCTGCAACAAATTCTTATTTAAATTGTCAATTTATCTGTTCATTTTTCAATCAATCGAATCATTTAGTCTATAAAATGTCGGTTTCCCAGATGACTTCTTCAAGTTGTGAGTGGTTTTCCCTGAGCAACAGTCCAAAACTTAAATTCATCCAGTTTAAAATGATGTAAAAGAAAGAAAAACAGCAGAAGTCATTGGCATTTTTTGCATAATAAACTAAACGATTATCGAATTATCGAATTTGTTGTCGATTTTCTGTCTATCAGCGGTGCTGGGATCCTACGCTGAACTGTAAATCAGTCCTTATGTCGTAGCTATCAACAGCGAGACCGCTAGAGCAGCTCAACAAATATATCTGGCTTTAGTGTCTAAATGAGTGTTTCTTCTTCTGCAACACGGATATCATCAAATGATATCGAAAATGTTATTGTGCTACAATGTTTTGGTCTCATGTGAACACCCTTTTCCTGCTCTCTGAAGGCGGTGTGTGTGTGTTTTAATGTCCAACCTCTGGTCATACTTCTCCTGCAGCCGCATGGAGAACTGTAAGTGCCCATGAACAACTGTGCAGCGGTGGAAAAAGAGTCCGCCACTGGGGAAGAAAACTAGAATGAAAACAAAAAGACGGCCGCAGAGGCCCACTTACTCACGCAAAAACTGAATAGAGAAAACAAATAGAACATGAGATATGTGGTGGATTATCCAGATTTGCACTGAATGTTCGGCTGAAGCAGTAAGAATGAAGTTATGTGTGTGAATGTGTGCATGTCTTTTTATTTCTAATGTGATTTTAACTTTTGTCTGACTCACTTTGTATGCTAATAGTGTTTGTATGCATGGACTGCATTGTGTGTCAGGCCTGCAGCTATGTGTGGTGTAGATGTGTGATTGTCGGGCCGTGCAGGTCTGGGTGTGTACACTGTGTGTGTGTGTGTGTGTGTGTGTGTGTTATGGCTGAGGGATGTCTATGTGTCTGTGTTTGAGGTGGAGTGTTCAGGGGCCCCTTGCCTCCTTAAAGAAGTTGCGTGACAGGACTGGACGGACGGGTTGGGAGAGGCCATATCCTGGGATTTTCCTGTAGTGGCCGTCCAGATAAGGGAAGCGCTCGTGTCGGCTATTGCTTACAAAAAACCCCTAGGGGCAGATGCAAGCGGACTGTGTGTGTTTGTGTGTGTGTGTGTGTATGTGTTACATGTGTGCAGAAATGCAGGCTGCCAGATCAGTTCTCCAGCAATGAGAAAACCTGGCTTCTGGCGGGGGACCAACAATTCAAGCTTGACTCAAGCCAGAGACCTAATTTTGCTTTTTTTCTGCTTCTGCACTCTATCTCAGATTACATATAGATCCACAAACGAGTCTTGTCCACAGGTCGGCCACAGGGATGTAAAAATGCAGTCATGGGAACAGCATGCTATGTAGTAAAACATTTAGCGTGGATTTACCCTTTGAAATCATACAACAAGCCAGAAGAATTCCAGATAAATCTTTGGTTGTTCAAGCTTGTGATAACCAGTTTCAGACTGTAACTAAGTACATGAACTCAAGTGCTCCCACAGCGCTGTTAAAATGCTGCTTTTGGCTCGCTGTGTTAGCCACAGCTAACTTATACTTTTCTTTGCATAGTTATGCATCGTGTTCAGGCTTTAAGCTTGCAGCACAAGCTTGTGCAACCATTTCAACCATAAACATGCAAATGAATCACATGTTTACATTTCTTTAGATCAATTTGCATATCTCTTCTGCATTCGAGAAGCAATCGAAACATGACATGACATGGTGGGCTACCCAGAGAATAATGATGAACAGTGGGAAGGCTTTCAGCAGGGACTGAGTGACTTCACCAGTGGGGTGTTTGATACACAGCACTGGCAAGAGATGCTAACGTAAAGCCAAAACAAACAGTGGAACTGAGTGGTTATTGTACTAGGTGCAAGCTGTCACTCCATTTGGACATGCCAAACACTATTAACAAAGTAGTGTTAACAAAGTGATGCTGTCTACATGGGAAGTTTATTCCTCTGCTTGCAACAAAGACACCTCACACGTCTCCCTAATATAAAAACACAAAAGAGACGTTGCCAAGTTTTTCGTAATCCCTTACCTGGAAACGGTTGTCTAAACCGGCTTTTTTCTCTGGCTGGCATGTTTTTGACACACGGCCACTCAAATGAATGCTAGTGGTGTCCTATTACTCAAGGTTTTTATGTCACATGGCCGTTAAAATGGCAAAGGTGGGAGTCACTTGACAAGTTTGAGTACAGTCACGTATGTGAGAGGATGGACAGGCCTCTTAAATGGCCTAATTATATTAACAGAATCCATTGAATGTATATTGCCCTTAGAAAATAAACCTATGAAACAACTCAAGTTCTCAGTCGTCAAATAGTTTATTTGACTTTTTACTTCTAAATGATTAAACAAGCAAGCAGACTGTGTGAAATAGACTACACACGGTGTGTCTTCAGATTTGATGCCAAGCAAACTATATAAAAGAGCCATTATCTTTTCCCCTACGCTATGCTGCACATACAGTGGCGGTTCTGAACCCAGAGACCAGACGCTGGTTTGTGCTTTTACAGCCTACCCGTTTACAACTTAAATGATGCCAAAACATTTTAACACAAGTTTTATTTCAGTGGCATTTCAGACATTATTTTTTATCTTCCAGCGATGTTGGTTCGTTCCCAGATCCCAGCAATTACTCTATCTTGGTGAAACAACTAGCTGAGGGATATATATGCATGTGTATGCATAACCTTTCTAAAAACGCTCAAGATGCCTCACAACCGCACAAGATGTCGATATGACCTCGGCTGACCCCTCTTCTCTGTTTTTTCGTCACCCTCTGTGCAGCGGCCACGACGAGCAGTCTGGTGTTTCCTGGAATGAACGGGCAGAATGGGAACAACGTGGACACCGCCGGCTTCTCTGAGGGAGACCTACTGCTCCAGGTACGAGGCAGGGTCAAGTCAACCTCTGGGGGGAAAACACCCGCTCAGACTCTGCATGTGAATGTGTCTTAAAGGGTCTCATTTGTGATACATGACTTATTTATCCTAATGCCTCTGTGTACCTCTGTTATGCCATGTTTGGGACTTCAACAAAGATCACTGGTTTGGATTTATTTCTAACTCTAACCAACAGTCCCACAGCTGTCTTAGAGATAGTAAAGCTTTCATCCGTTTCAGACCAAAGCATGCTCGGTGTTACAACCTCGTAACAATATACAAGTGCAAACCAAAACCACAGAGGGCCAATCCCATGAGTCTAGCTATTCACATCTTTTTCTTTTTTTTTTACGGGAGACAGGTATGACAGGTTGTTGTAAATGCATATTTGATCTATTCATATAAGTCTGCTGTGATTGATAGTCACTGTTCACTGTTCAGACTCCAGTCTGTAGCTCCATACACACTCCCAAACCACAATATTACACAGAATTACATTAGATTAAACTGTGCTAAATGAGATTAAATAAAATAAACTGCCAAATAAAATTAAGTTTCAGTTGGTTTGGATTCTAGCTCCAACATCCTTGCACTTGCATTGTTTGCCTACTTGTGCACTTGTCCTGTAGTAGTAGTTACATAGACTAAATGACATTTAAATGTAAAGAGCAATAGAGAAACCCCCCATCCCTGAAAGAAAGACTGATTCCTCACAGCTAAGTCCTGAAGTCAGGTCAAATGACGTGCATTTACCCACTCTGATTGACGGCCAGCGCAGGATAAAGCTGTGTAACTGTGTCAGTCTGAAAGCAGCACTAGACAGCTCACATGAAGATCACTACAACCAGCAGAGTAAAAGATGAAAGCCTAAAAAATAGTGTAAATACACCTTTAAACAGTTTCAGTGAATGTTACTGCTGCACGTTGAAGAAAAAGTCCCACGGCCTGATTGATAACTAAACAGCCCGAGGCTCACAGGTGCATAAATGCACTGTCAGATTTTGTTTATTTGTGCACTAGTCGTGTTGTGTGGAGCTAATCCAGGTCTATCCATTTAGGAGGATGTTATGACAGGTGAGACTGCTTGTCTTAGTGCCTTTTACCAAAGCTGGGACACGCTTTGTGGTTCTTAACAAAACCTGTGCTTGTCAAGTGTCCTGCACCTTGTTTATTGACACTCGCCTGTCAGGTTAATTTTCACACTTTGTTCTGCGTAATGGCCACAACAGGCGGTGGTTATGTAATACAAAGGGCCTTTGAGAAGCAGCAGCTGTTGACGTGATTTCAGATCATAAACAGGCAGCAGGATTTACGGACATCATGGTAAAAAAAATGGATTGTAGTTCCCAAATACAACGCAACATTACATTCATTTAAAACGTTTTTAATTGTGACAGATTGGGATTTAATCTGTACTCATTTTGACTGTTAAAAACTGGTGGAAGTGAATTGAATCATAAAATGCACGGCAAACCTGTAGTTTGAATTTTTTTTCTGTGGGGACTTACAGTTAGTGGAAGCAGATCCTGAGCTGTCCTGGTCACCAGAGGACCCTGTTTACTGAGAACTCTGCTGAACTGCCCTCTGGTAGCAGCAAACTTTGCCATACATATACAAATACATTCCAGATGGAAACTCTTTACCACCCACTGTCCTGCGAGATGCTATGAAAAGTCACATAAATATGAACAACAACATGAATCGTACCAAACTATTCCTTTAAGAATGGTAATATCAATATGTGTCAGTATGTGCCATGTACTTTAAGAAACCCCTGTGGGTGCTGACTGACTGTTCTCTTCCCTGTGCAGGCGTTGAACGGGTTTGTGATGGTGGTCACGTCAGAGGGATCTGTCTTTTATGCCTCTGCCACAATCAAGGACTACCTGGGCTTTCACCAGGTGAGATGCTGGCCTTCGAGGCCCTCTTAAACTAATATAAGATACAATATTCTTTTAGTGTCAAATCCTCATCCCCATGTAGATTTGAAAAGTGGCTGTTTAACGTGGGTTCTTTCCTCCTTGAATTCACGTCAGTTACAATCAGGTGTGGAGGGTGCTGTCTTATACTTGGATCCCAAAAAATATCCCAGAGATGTTAGGTTGGTTTGAAATCCTGTGACTGTTGTCAAACGTTTTGAAAACATCGATTAAAAACTTGCTATGCCACTCCTGCAGTATAAACCACTCTCGAGCTGTCATCTCATGTGGTCGTGTGTGTGTTCTCCTTGTCCACTTGTGGTTTAGCCAGTAAATGGCGTCTGTTTCACCACCAACACTGCCATAGGAGGTAGAGCCTGAACTGGTATACACCTCATGTCTAAATGACTTGCATTGCTGATGAAGCGCTGTGTTCTCTCCTCTGCCGACAGTCGGATGTGGTTCATCAGAGTGTGTTCGACCTCATCCACACTGATGACCGGGCCTTGTTCAGACAGCAGCTTCACTTTGCTCTAAACCCCCCAACGGTTGGCGCTGGTGGAGATGGTAAGAACTGTTTTATTCAGGCTTTAACTGCGAGGTTATGACATGATGTCAGTCTCCACACCTCTGTGTGAGTAAGACGCGGTTCATGGTTCCGACGTGTAATGATGTATCTCTACCCGTGTTAGTCTTGCAGAGTTGTGGTAGTACAGTGATGTACAGTCCTGAGCAGCTTCCCCCAGAGAACTCTTCCTTCCTGGAGAGGAGCTTTGTGTGTCGCTTCCGCTGCCTCCTGGACAATTCCTCTGGCTTCCTGGTTAGTACAAGTTATATTGTCAAACAGTTGCCATAGTTGGGTGTAATGTGGCTTAATTACCTTTGCCTCATAAACAACATCTCATGCAGATCTCATTTCAAGAAACCCTCTAAAATCTCCCCGAGTTACTCATCTTTTTATTACTCGTTTTTTTTTTTCTACCCAAACCAGGCTCTGAAGTTCCAGGGGCGACTGAAGTACCTCCATGGCCAGAAGAACAACGGGACCAGTAACAAACCACAGCTGGCACTGTTCACCATTGCTATGCCCGTCCAGCCTCCATCCATCGTGGAGATCAGAGCTAAAATGCTCCTCTTCCAAAGCAAGCACAAGCTGGACTTCACACCCATGGGCATTGATAGCAGGTGCTACAAATTCTTCCATTCGTCTATTTTAATTTATTACTTTGTCTATTTTTCTTGGCAGGTAGTTTTTTGGTGATCAGAAACGATCATTTTAAATAAATTGTGCAACAGAAAAGTCCAGATGCTCCATCTCAAAACACCATCTTCTAACGTTAGGCAGTTTTCCTCTGCCTTATCAAAATACGCTTATCTATTGCTCGTTTCTTCAACTGTTGCTTGTCAACTGAGGTTTATTCCAGCAGAACAAACGTAATGTTTTTTCTTTTCTCTCTCTCTCTCCAGGGGGAAGATTGTTCTGGGCTACTCAGAGACTGAACTGTGTATGAAAGGCTCCGGCTACCAATTCATCCACGCCGCTGATATGATGTACTGCGCCGACAACCACATCCGCAGTATGTTGGAGAAATTTCGACTTGACTTTATGAAATGTTTGGTATTTGATGGAGATGCAAGAGCACATTCACATTGTTTGTTTAATGCAAGAGGTAATCAAACAACAGTCAAGTGTTCTTCTATTCTGTTTCTCACTAGAAAGATAGGCCAAAGAAAAATACGCTGTAAACCTTTGTTTGACTAATTTATTACTGAACCTGCCCATCGCAACTCCGTGCCGCCACACGCCGCGCCACCCACCACCACAAGTGAATTCTCGTCCTGTGGGAAACACTGCAGCATGTTTACATGCTTGATCCTAATGTTTTGAGTCATTTCTGCGTGTAGTCAAGAAACATTTGACGGGAAAGTTTAAAGAAATTTGCACAGCTCCTTTCTGCCGCCCAAAGGATGAACCATTTTTATTGCATTTTTATATGGTGAGTAAACCATCACAGGCAAAAAAACCAACATGTCAGAGTGCTGATAACCTCTCATTGTGTGCTGTTTTTGTCTTTGTCTCACAGTGATGAAAACAGGAGAGAGCGGTCTGACTGTTTTCAGGCTCCTGAGTAAGTCGGGTGGCTGGGTGTGGGTGAAGGCCAACGCCAAGGTGATCTACAAAGGAGGAAGACCTGAATTCATCATTGCATATCAGAGAGCTTTAGTGTGAGTGTTTGATCCTTTAATAACTTCACCGTCAGTGGCTCTATTAAATAGCAGTGGCACACTGTCTACCAGGACAGGAGATGCACAGGAGGAGGAAAAAAAAGACGCCTCGTCGACAACGTTTCTGACTAAGCTTAATAAGAGCCAGATCTTGGTGTCAGGAATGTAACGTGTGCTATTTGGTCTGTTTCAGCAATGCTGAAGGTGAGGAGCACCTGCGTCAGAGGAGGCTGCAGCTTCCCTTCAGCTTCACCACAGGAGAGGCCGTCCTCTACAACACCGGCCCCACAGTGGACATCGCTCAGTTTCAGTTCAATAAAATGTTTACTAACAGTGACGTGAACAAGGAGGTGGCCCCTGGCTCTTTGCTGGACTGCTTCCTGAGACAGGATGAGATGGCCTACACCCATACAGTGGACCCCCCCTTACCCGTGGATCAGGTGTTCATGGACAGCCGGGCGCTGGTCAGCGTTGCCAGTGATGCGTGGCAGGAAAGCGGAGTCACAGCCACAACAAGTGACCCTGTTGTAGTGAAAGAGGAGGCCAAACAGTCAGTGATGGCTGTTATTGACAACCTGGAAAACATGGCAGAAAATGGTGACTTTTGTGTAGCGTTGCAGAATCTGGAGGTCGATGATGCAGAGCTGATGGAGTGGGAAAATGCCCTCAAGAGATTAGGTCAGGATCAGAATCAGCAGAACAATGTCAGGTCTGAGCTGGACAGCATCCTCACTAATGACATATTTGATTACATTGATAAGGTTTTGTTCAAGGAGAAGGGAGAAGATTGTCTTGACGACAGCCCTCCCAGCTGCCTCACAGCGGTCAACAATAATCAGCAGGACCCCTTCACTCAGGCTGCCCGGCTCTCAGCCGCTGGACTCTGTGAGCCACAGTTGTTTCAGACACCGAGCCTTGATCGCACTTACTCACCGATGAATGGTCTCTACGCTCACCAGCAGGATGCAATGAATGGACCAGTGATTACAGGGCAAAGCTTAGCAGAGTCTGCTCAGATATTCAGCAGCACCCAGAAACTCTCCCACCATGGTTCCCTGATTACTCAGGCAGACGCCAACCTGCCCCCTCTCCAACAGCTGCAGGTACAGGACATTTTCAGCCCGTCTTTAGAGCTCCCCGAGCTCACTGTTCCTGGCGCCTCAGCTGAGAATGCCTCAGCCCCCTTTCAATCCTGTGAGCAGGCATCTATCAGCCACATGGGCTGCCTTCAGGGGATTCCTGGACATACGCAGTCCAGCCAACTTCTGCTGTGTCCTCAAAACAATTTGCAGGCTCCTGCAATGGCAGCAAATGGACAGATGCTGCAGAGTTCTGTTCAACAACCAAACAATGCAGCACCCGGCGTAATGGACATTTTGCCACCCCTGATTCCTTGCAATGACTTTAATTCCTCTAGCACACCTAATATTCCCATTCCCTTTTCCACGGCTTGCCTGCAAGGAAACCCCGCTTTGGAAACGCACAACCACCAGGTTCAGCAGTGGCCACAGAGCCAGCAGCAGAAGCTGCCTCATGCTGGCATCGTGCAGAACGGACATGATCTGATGCCAGCATGCCACAGCCAAACTTCAGAAAGCCAAACATTCCCACGTGCTGGCCTTTGGCCAAGGAGTGTCACCGGACTGAACCACACTCAGCAGGGAGGGCTGGCATGTGGCCAGGCAGCTACTCACAGCAGCTGCATGTTTGACCAGCACTTTTCTTCCCGTCCAGCAGGAGGCGACATCCTGGCTCTCTCTGCGTCTTCAGGCCTGAGGGGGGCTGATATGTCCCTGGATCAGAGTCCCCCTCAGGCTTCCTGCTACTTCCAGTGGAGCCGCAGTGAGCCTGTGGTGGGCACATCGGCCATCAATCAGCAGAACGCCAACATCAGTCCTCTGACTGCTCCGCCCCACATGTCCTCTTCAGAGCACACACTCAACATCCAGCACTACCTGGAACACCAAAGACAGACACAGGTAAACACGTCCCACTGTGGGCTGGAAAAATGAAAGATAAATAATTATTTTCAGGCCACATTTAACTAACAAACGTTTTTATTTATTTTACCAATTCTGTCAATTATTTCTTCCGTAAAGAAAGCAAAGAAAATTGAAATTGGAAAAATGGACTTGAAAACCAGAAATCAGTTAACAGTTCGGTTAAAAGCTCAAAGGGTCAGTTCACCCATATCACAAAAAACAGCAGAGGCAAATGTCACTTTATTGTGTGACGACTCATTTCAATATACCCATGCCTTCATCAATTAGCATTTTCTGTATAACATTTCATTTTATGGCTTAGTTGTCACCAGTATTATTAAAGTAGGATTATTTTGCATTCTCTGTGTTTAACATTTCCATTTACTGTTCTGAGTTTCTTTTTTGTGTGTGTCCTTTAATCATGCATCCTCTCTGCTCTGTTCTGCAGGATGAAAGAGGCTACGCTGAACGCAATGGATTTTTTGCCACTCCTGCTCGTGACATGGCCATGTACACGTCAGAGTAGAGCCAAGCCATGTTGTTGTTTCTGTTGCAACGAGTCCAGGAGAAGGACAACACACAGTTTGCCTGTATCAGTGCTTATCCGCAGACTCTCGTGCTTACTTTTATTGTCATATGTCTTATATCACTCTGTATCATATATATGCTTGGTCCAGTCTGTAATGTTTTTAGTGAAGATACACTATATTATAATAATGAAGTATAAAGCCACAAGTGCGTTTACCAGGATGGAGCTTGAGCCAGCTAGGTGAATTGGTCAAGTAAATCCAAACAGCCAAAGAAAGATGTTTTTATAAGGGAAACCTAAAAATACTGAAAATTGAACGGGATGTTTTTTTTAAATGTTATCAATCTAAACTTTGATGCTGACAAAGTGGGGACTTCTTCTAAAAGAACTCATCTGTGTAAAAATCAGCGTGAAGAATCACTGAAAGTGATCGCCACCTTAAAACACAGCTGTAAATTAATATTATTGCAGATAAAATAATCGGTATATTTTAAGTGAAATGTGGTTGACGTAAATGTTTAAATACAATCTGTAATTCACTGTACTAGTCGTATTTCTTTCACCAGAAGGTCTGCTCTGGCTCACAACAAAATCTCATATGTACAGAATGCATCAACATGTTATACATGTGTTTATCTGTGTGCAGTATAAATGTGCCTTTATGGAGAATACTTTCCAGTTAGGGATGCAGCGATATCTCATAATCCAACATGTCAACCAACAGTGGACCTGTCAGAAACAATCAGAGAATCAGGAGACATGGTTTGGTTGTTACACTACTCAGAGCAAACATTTTGATTTTGACTGCAGTGCTGCTAATTAATTTGACATGCATCTTTCTCATGTCTATAAAGCCATGGAACTAAAACTAAACTGCAAGTCCTGTGCCACTGAGCTTTATGAAATCCCCCCCCCCCCCCTGTCAACTTGTTCATCAAAAACCTTCACATATATATAACAGCAAACTTCAGCCCTCTAACAGACAACAAAGTGGTAAATATACCAAGACAAGTTCCGCGATACCTGAATTTACAACACTGGTGACAATAAGTTCCATTCTCACATATTTTGTGATCCTACATGAGAACACCCCCAAAACATATATTGCCTTAGTCCAAACATTAATTTATGACTGTATACCTTTTCTTGTGCCTTCTCGCTGAATAAGCAGCTGAAAAGTATCTCCATATAAATATATCTGTGCCTTCTTGTATAAAGCGTCTTAAAATAATATTTTCCTCAGTAGTAGTTCTTGTTCTAAAGCAATTCTTTAGAGCTGCACTAAGTTAAGGGAAGCCATGTTCATAGTCCATTTTCCATTACACAAACGTCTTTAACAATGGAAATAAGGGAAAACACTTAACTGCAGTTGTGACCTGGAAAGAGACAGTACGGCTTCTTTCATTGGTTGACAGAATGAAAATGTACCAAGCAGAGTATTTAGAATCACCATATGTACTTTGCTGTGTCTGTTCCCTGTTTGTGCTCCTCAGTCTGTTTTGGCTCTTTTCATCTGACTTGCACCAGATGTTTGCAACTACAAGAACAACAACAATGGTTTGGATTAGCATGAGCAAGAACAGCATTATCATGGCAGCTTTACCGTATTCCTGCTGCATTGTGGGATATCACTCAGTATTTTACCTTTCCTCGAGAATCTACCGTGTATGTTTTTGGAAACACCTTTCATTACAATATTCAAAAGTGGTTAGGGCAGATTAATATGGCCTCCTTTCCGTGGTTGCTCATTGTTCTTTGTTATGTTGAAAGAGCTGCGATGGAAACCTCACTCTTCCTCCTGTAGAGGATCTCAGCGTGGAGCAGACTGTGGAGGCTAAGGACGGCCTGTGACATTGGACTTTGATGCAGACATGTCATGACCGGAGCCACTATGAAAAACCTGGAGCCAAATTGTTTTATTCACAGTGGTGTTGATGTTTTTAAGCTAACATGTGCCTTGACAGTTGCCATATTTCTGTAATTTGTAAAAAAAAAAAAAAGAAAAAAAAAAAAAAAAAGAAAGAAAGAAAGAAAAGAAAAAAATCTCCACTATTCAGTTTAATGTAATCCACTTATATTTAGCCAAGTAGTTATTGTATCTATATGATGATATATGTTAAACAAGTAACCCCCCTTTGTCTACTGTTAAATGCTTTTTCATAAACATGTGTGCGATGATTAAAACTGTTTTGCTCATTTCTTTATAAAAATCGATGTTAAAGATCAGGTGAAACTTTATTGGACCCTGGAGGGAAATGTAGTGACTCCTGCAGCAAAACTAGTAGCTGCTAGTAGCTGGGACAGCAAGGATTGCTTCTGCTTATACTGCACTTCAACTGGATTAGCTAACTGAATCACAGTCAGTGACGGACATTCACAAATCATTGCTAAACTTAAGTGAAAGAGCTCTCGAGCCCCCTTGGCAGACCCTAAATGTATCTGTCCATCTACTGCATGCTTCCTCTCCTCCATCATGTAAGATAAATGCTCGATTTCATCACCTTAAGAACATTTAGATTTTATGACATTTTATACATCAAATGGTTGTGGAGAAACTAATCAGCACATTAATTGATGATGAAAATAATCTTCAGTTGCAGTACTAAAAACTTCAGAAACAGTGGGGACTAACAGCATCAATGGCAGCTTTATGATTACATCTTTGTGTGTAAAGCAAAAACTTTTGCAAATTGTAAATCAAAAGTTCATCATTAAACCACCTGTGCAACATGAATAATTGTCCTCAAAATGAACAGTGACAAGCATGTCCCGTTTGGTAAACGTGGTAAACCTCCATCCCGGCTAAGACGGGAGCAAGAGAGGCAAACGAGGGCGGCGAGGAAGCACATCAGCTAAGTGACAAGCCCCCAGACGTGTAGCAAGTAAAGGAAGAGTTAGAGAAGTAAAATGTGAGGATGTGAAGAAGGAGGTGGAGAAGGGGGTCACGTGACGACGAATGTTGAAAGAGATTGTGAGCCGGGTTTTCCCAGAAAGGAATGATGGTTTATCCACCAGAGGGCTCACTCTCCCCCCGTCCTCACCCATCAGTGTCTCATGGAAACAACACTGGTATACCAGGAGCCGTTCCAGGGTCGGGGGAGGTCCAGGGTTTAGTCCAAATGAGTTACAGGTGCTCCCATTCAAGAGTAGAAAAGTAGCATGAATTTAGAAATGACCATAAAGTATGTACAAATATAAGATATGAGAAATAAAAATATATACTTTACAATATTTAAGTGAGACATAAAAGTAAAAAGATATATATATATACATACAATAACAATGTATATGTATGCATATATATATGTATAGAAGTATAAAAGCACTCAATGCAGAAAAATGTCCCCTGTCATTCTATTATATATCAATGTCATTAGAATATTATTACTCGTGCATTAATGTAAAAGCTTTATTCTACTGTTGTAGTTGGTTGAGGTTGAACTAATTTGTATAGGATGCAAACAATGATTGTTTTCATTATGGGTTAATCTGCTGATGAACCATGAAATGTCTTTGCATGAAAAATGACTTAAACCATTGTCAGACCAGTTAGTTGCACTACTACTGTTGCAGCGCAACAAACTGTGCAGAAAATCCCGGCCAGTATGCTTTCTCGTAGTGTGCTGCAGTGACGAATGTTTGGCCTCGATGCTTGGTGTATAGGCCCCCAACATCATTCTGTAACTAACGTGAAGAATCCTGCACCAGCGTTTACTTGCCTGACGAATTGAAAAAAGAAATATTCAAAAACGACTTTACGGCTGCAATATATCATCGGTTTCCTGCACAGCAAGTGCTCGTGGTTTTATTCAAAACAAAAGAGAAGCAGAGACAAATACATTTTTGTGGCCTGTGTACTCATTGAGTCTACATGTTGTTGTACTTTTGTAAAGGGAGAGGGTTACTGCCAAACGCCCACTTGCCAAAGTTATTAGTTGGTATTTTCTTGAAAGCTGTAAAAAAACCCAAAAAAAACCCAGAAGTGGGCCCCAAGCCACAATTTCAATGATCACTTACAAAGCCACAACCCTCATACATTTTTCAGTAGCTTATTTTTTTTTCCACTGCAAAGGCACATTCTAGGGTTTGAGGGCAGAGAGCCTGCGTGCTAATGTAATATTACAAACAGCTGATTGTATATGGTTTGATTCCCCAGTTCTCTTCTGATTGCCTCTCCCCTGATGTCAGTCCAGGCATCGTGCTGCACTCCGCAAAACGTTGAAGGCTTGCGTGAGGTTGGAATTGTTTGCATTCCCCCATTTGTTTTACTGATAGACACTGGACAGTGGGCTTTATTATTTACCCACTTTTGAGACATCAAGACATTTACAATGGTAGCCTATATTATGGATGTAGCTGAAAAAGAAGAATGAGAATTCATGAGAAAAAAGGTAATAAGATTAATAAGAATAAAGCAAAAAATCTCTGGTTACCTGTCAGAAGATTACCCTAATACTCTTAATACATAACCGAATGGGCAGATTGCAGTGAGATGTGCTGATGCTACTCAGTGCACTATGTTGTTAGTTATAGTGGATCCCATGCTAAGGCGTCACAGCTCTACCAATCAAAGCTCAGTGCTTTGGTTTTACGGCAGGTGCACTGTCTGGTTTAGTCTCAGCACTCTCATCAAGTTCCGGCAGTTTCCTGTTTTTTCCTGCTTCCAGCAGCAGCAGCAGGGTCTCAGGTAAACCCTCTGTACGCTACCTGCCCAGCACCAAACAGCCAACAACATTAGCAAATAGCTCGTTGGGACGGTCATCTCAGGTAAAATACCCAGGGCTGGTGAAGACAAACCGAACCATAGACAGTGACATTGTCAGGTTGTGGGTTATTCAACTTGGCAGTTCTTCTGCCACCAAGTGGCCAAAAAAAAGAAATCAGTTAATGCTACTGTATGCTTCATAATAGGTCGGCTATACTAACACAGTAGCACACGTTTGATAGAAAGACAGACAGTTTACTTTAAATCAGATTACATTTGATTTTTTTAATAATTGACTGACAAATGAAACCAGCAGGAACCACTTACCTGTTTCCACATAAGCTGATGCACTGAGTCATGAATGTACATCCATGTATATAGGTACAACTGAAACTGGACAGTGGACATATGTGTTTGCTCTTATAATTTCAGTAAAGCTACAGATAGATTTGTAGGCATGTATACGGGGGTCCAAGCATCCCAATCGATCTGTAACTGAGAGAACCCCAGAGGAACCAGGAGTCGTGGATAGGGTTCTAAGACCCACCTTGGAGTGTCACATTGCTTAATGCCTGAGGAGACATGTAACAGCTGTCTTGTGGACGAACTTTATGTTACCTAGTGAAATGGGTGCAAGGTGGAGGTGTTACATGCAACATGGAAGAAATACTGTACCATCCCGTACCTGCAAGCTTGGTGTCTTCCTTCCAGTCTGAATAGACTCCTCTGCTGAGAGCATGCCCCCCATCCCCCCCACCCTCCAGGCCTTCAGGGCGACCTTGACAAGCAGACAGACTGAAAAGGCCACAGCTCTCTCTTTCTTCCTCGTCCTGTTGGGCTCAGAGCAGGAAAAACGCATTTACAGCTGCGGTGGCGTCTGTCCCATGGGACACGCAGTGTCTGAACAAAACCTTTGTTGGCCCCGCCCCCCAGCTCCTGGAGGCATAAAGGGCAAGTGCCTACTAGTACTACTACTACATACAAAAAACAAAAATATACACTACACAACCAAGGGGAGGGAGGGGGGTGTAAACTCACCCAGTACCTCGGTGTGCAGCATAGTATTAAGCACGCAATTGAGCAGACGTCAATACGGCAGAACTGATGTCAGCCATCGCAAACCTCTCGGGGCGGCCATTTTACTTTCCGCCATAACCAAACGATGTATTTGGCATCATATCTGCTGAACCACACATGGTACCGCGGAAAAGGTGGCGCCTGCCCCGATGTTTGGACATCCTGTCCGAGCATTGCACGTTGTGTAGCTTTAAACGTTTCATCCTTTCGTTCGTCACCAGTGACAACACAGTGACTGTAGTGAGTAGAGCAACATTCAAGAGGACCATAGCAACTTAATAAAGAAGAATGTGTCCAACACAAAGATTTACTGCAAAGGAGGCTTTTCTGCATTTTGCAGTATTCCCCTGGCAGCCTTTCTTGCAGCCACAAGCTCAAGGATGGACTTGCTCGGGTCCATCCAGCCCCAGAGATGGTATATTTGGTGCCACCTCAAGTACTTGTCCCTTACAGTGTCCTCCTTGGTACACTGCTCTTTTGAGGTGTTGCACCAGTGCATCCTTAGTTTGGGGGGGGGGGGGGGGTTTGCTCTCCTTTTCCTCTTCCGTTCCTTGTCCACAAACATCTGTGGGTGATCTGTTTAAATCCTTTTCCTGCAGCATCCGCAGTATGGAGTAGCATAATAATAATGGTAATAATAATAATTTATATAGCACCTTTCAGGGGACCCAAGGACGCTTTACCCAGGCTGCGGACTTCAGGGGCAGCCGTCCACGTCCAGGAGGGGATCTCCAACCTTCTAGAGCAGGGTTTTGGAAGCCACAGCCACGGGCTCTGTTTGGTTGCTGTTTAGCTGGAGCAGATTTGACGGCATACAGGTTTTTATGCTGGACTGGAACCAGGAGGGAGCTGTACCGGTGAGGCCTAGGTATTCAGGTTGGAGGAGGATGGAGTGGGAAACTGTGTCAAAGGCTGCAGAGAGATCTGATGTGGCCGGAGTCGGCAGCGATGAGGAGGTCACTGGTGATTTTGGTGAGGGCGGTCTCTCTGTGCTGTGGTGTGCTTTGAAACCAGATTGGAGGGGTTCACGCAGCTCCTGGTGGACTCTCCACCACGACGAGAGCGGTGAGAGTGAACCAGAACGGTAAAGCTGTGGGCCGGACAGATAAACAACGAGCTGAAACCCACTATAAAGCTCCGTAAAGCCGAGGGGAGCTGCAGATTCAGGTGATCATGTTCTGCAGGTTCCTCATGGGGGGGCCCGTTGGTCATTGTCACATTGTTTTCGCACTGCCACGATGAAGCAGTCCAGCAGCCCCCCAGCGCTGCAGGTAAAGACCCACGGAGACGTCCCCTGAATGCTGAAATGAATTCGGTTGCATTATTTAAAAGTCTAACCCCTGACCCACATTCAGCGCGGGCCACTGCAGGCTCCACATAAACCTCCATCTCTCATCTGAGCGCTGATTGGACGGCGGGACTCGCTCGGGGGCGCGCCGGCGTGGACGCGCTCGGCCTGTGTTTCCAGGAGACTCTCCCGCGTGCCCGCGCGTGCCTTCTGCCCCCCCCCCCCCCCCCCCCTCTGCTGTAATTTATAAGAAGCTACTTGAGCGCGCGCTCGTCTGAAATCTGTGTCGGGCGTGCCCGCCAGTGGAATGCGCGCTCCCGCCGCCACCGCCCCCCCCCCCCCACACCTCCCCCCCTTGCAGCTCAAGTCCGGCGCTAATTGGAGTGCACCACTGCTGTAGATCCTAACATGTAAATACTCGAAGCTTTTACTGCGTTTATTCGAAGTTCTCCTGCGTTTGGAAGGTGGAGGGGGGAGGAGGAGGAGGATGCCTCTGCAGCCTGCGCCTCTTCTCTGATCATCTCATCCTGGGGGGGGGGGGGAGGTTTTCTCTCTTCAGGAGGATGAAAAGTCGCCTTTCTACTTGGAACAAGTTCATCTCTCCGTGAAGCTGACGGGACGGCGACCATTTGCTTCTTTTTCTGACTTTGCCTTTTTAAGCGGATCGGATTCTGCTGCGTCGCTTCCTTGTTTGTTTGTTTGTTTGTTTGTTTTCACATTTTGATTTAATTCCTCGGCGGAGCGGCCCGTAAAAAGACGTCCTGCCCGGTTCGACCTAACTTCATTCGTTCGGCTGTGTTTTTTTTTTGTTTTGTTTTGTTTTGTTTTGTTTTGTTTGTTTGTTTTTATTCGTTTTTCTTTACGGATTTTTTTTTTTTTTTGGGGGGGAGAATGTGTTTGCAGTGTTGATCTGGTGGATTGTAGCAGAATATTCCGGGCGGTGTACATGTAGCGGAGACAGAGGCTCTGTGTGCTGCTTATATAAGGAGAGCCGTCATGTATGCAGGACGCAAGAGGAGAAAACCGGTCCAGAGAGCGTAAGTTGTCATTTTCATTTTCATTTTCGTTTTGTTTTTTTTATCGTCAATTCCGATGCAATTCACTGAAAACAGCCTCGTATTAAAACGTAACACCGACCTGGGGAGGGAGGGAGGGGGGGGGGCTGTGTGAATATTGAGGCCAGTGTCTAAACTCACAAACCTGCGACGAAGCTCCACAGAGCACTGGAGGGGAACCGGTTTCTTAACGGATTCAGGAAAGAGATTTTCACGTTCGTTCGCTTCTTAACGAAAATTCATCTCCACGCACCTGCGAGGGTCCGGGCGCTCACGTGCACCGCCAGGGCGCTCGGCGAGGCTCTCGCTCTCGTGGAGTGTGTGCGGTGGAAATGTTGCGGGGTTGCTTTAATGCCTGCGGATTATTGCAGGCCTGCGAACTGCGGCCTGGTTTTAACCTTCAGCTCTCTCTCTCTCTCTCTCTCTCTCTCTGGTTTTTATTTATGGGACTATTTGTTTTTTACATAATTCCGCAAATAAACGAAAACAGCACATGATAAGACTTTATGTCTTCTGCATTCTGTTTTTTTTTCTCTCTCTCTCTCTCAAATGTCACGGACTCACCGGGACCCTCTTGCAGGGTGTTGCGCCATTTTCTGTCAAAACGCCCTTCAGAGGATCAGAGGGACGGATTTTCTTTTCTCTCTCTCTCTCTCTCTCTCTCTCTCTCTCTCTCTCTCTCTCTCTCTCTCCCGCTCGCCAGGTTGTTTTGATTGGTTCGGCATATTTAATGCTTAGTCGTTTCACAACAACATCTTGTGTTTGGCTTCTTAATATGAAAAGAAAAGAACCGGCAAGCAGCTCTTGTGTTGTGTTAAATGGACCCGGTTTAAGGCTTTAAAGGCTTTGACTTGACTGTGTGCGTGTGTGTGTGTGTGTGTGTGTGTGTGTGTGTGTGTCATGAACATTTGATGAAACCCTCAGCAGCGATGATGAGAACATCTAAATTAAAGATGAACCCTCTGGTGTCATCATAAAGTCTGAGCAGCCACAGTGACTGTGTTTTGGTGTGACATCATCGTCCAACCGACGCCATGTCCCTGCCAGTATTTTATTACACATTATATATATTTACAAAGTCAGGGAAAACGCAAATCAGACAATGAATCCAAAGCGGCCCTTTGGTTGTCTTTACTCCGCGATGTGGTCCCATGTGACTGACTTTGGGGGAGCCCCAAACCGGTGCACAGTAAGACACAACGGTCATGAGAAGAGTACTGACCCGCTGCTGCTCCACGGTGCGGGTCTAACCCGTGGAGCCGCTGCTGCAGACAGATTCACATGAAACTAAACTTGCAGCGGAGACGCGTTCAGGTACAAAGATGTTGACATTTGACTCAGTGGGCCTTAGTGGTCTTCAGCTGAGGAGGCAGAGCAGGAACAGTGTGGCTCAGGACAAGGCCTTTTCACGCACACACACACACACACACACACACACACACACAGATGAAGTGAATGATCAGTTCACGTTTTGATAGATTTTTCTGCCGTGTTTCATATAATTGTGAATCGAGGTTCAATTTATTTATCCATAAAAACACGGATCGATCGGATTAAATGAGCAGTTTGTGCTCTGACAGATATTTAATGTTATTCCGTGACGTCTTGTGGACTGAACAGTTAAAAGGAAAACATTTATAAAATCAGGGGTTTTCATTTTTGATGAAAAGAATTGTTTATTACAGCGGCAATTCATCAATCATCGGTGACGGGCAGTATAAACTGATCTCCGTCCACATTCGTGTTCGGTGATGAAATGAGAGTTAGCAGACAAACTGCACACTGTCAGCTCGTAATGCTGCAGTGTTATTGGAGCTGCTCTGTACGTGTAAAATCTTTCTTTACATATATAATGTTTGTAAACTACAAATAAATAATTTTTTTTTTCTCACTTTCCGTTGATATAGTTATAAGCATGAATATTAGTTTCAATTATGTGACTACTCCTGTATTTAATGTGGTCCAAATTGTGATTTTATTATATCACCGCCATCAACGCAAACTGATCCCATAACAATATGTCAACGTGTGTGTGTTGCCATGAAAGGCTGCATCACAGAGAGTACAGACTGTATGGACCAGTGGGGCCCAACCTGTGTGACTTGTGACCCCTTAAAACGAAGCATTGTCTACTTGCAACCCCCTCTCAGGTTGAACAGTATGTGACTCTCAACTGTTGTTTAAAAACCTAAACCTAAACCTAAATCTGTGCTGCAGAAATATGTTTTTTTTCCTTTCCTGTAAATCATCCAGTTTACGTACAGACGGCTCTGCCAACAGAACATCTCATTGTAGGGGTCGACTCCATGTGCCACTAACTTGGAGACTAATTAAGGGTGAAAGCAAAAAATATTTATATTTTATAGATAATGAAATTGAATGTGTAACTACAACTGGGCGGTCAAGAGAATAAATTGATAGTATAGTAGTATCAAATAATAATGATAATAGGAGCGTTAGAATAGAAATAAATTAGTTTAAAAAAAAATCTACAATCCACAATCTCTACAGATACACCTGATTTATTTCCTTCTCCTATCATGACGTGTGTTGACCTGCAGAGACTTCTGTCAGACCCAGAGTGTCAGAATTCACACTGTGAGAACATTATTTTGTATATTATTGGGAATAAGAATCATAAGATAAGATAAGTTTAAACACTTCATCTACCAGCCATCATCAAATGATCTTTAATAATATTCTTATTTCTGTGTTTGCCTGTTTGTTTGTGGTTTTCGAGGGTTCAGTCTTCACTCTCCAGATTTCTCTCCTGGGTTTTTTTCTAATTTATGCCAAATTTTAAAAAAAAAAGTCTGTGGTTCATTTAAACTGAAACACGTTTTGTTCCATGACGTAAATCACACACACACACACACACACACACACCTACATTTCTATTTATATTCTCTGTGTGTGTGGTTCAAATAAAGTGTGTTTATCGTAAGTCATTTTTCAAGAGATTATTTACTTGCAGAACTCTACACTCTGAGCAGAGTTCAGGGTTTTTCTGCAAAAAGTCATTATTTCTGGATGACTGTACTTCATCATTGTGCCTTAACTGGTTTGTCGTGAACCTTTATGCATTTTGAAACATATTAAAGTGCCAATATTATGTGCAGCATTAGAGAAAAAAAATATTTGACCAGTTTGACAAAACTGACCTCCAAAAGACCGATTTTTTAATGTTGACACTGTAAACATATTAACCTTTTTTGCTACGCGGAAGATGTGGCTGTTATCATTTGAAACCGTTTGTTATTCAGATATTCTTGTAATTTTTCTCTGAGGCAGTGTTCACTAAAGTGAATACACGTAGTGCTTTTTTTATTTATTCATAAGTATAATTTTTTTTCAACTGTTACATAACTAAAAAGTACTCAGCTAAATACTGGAATCATTTTAAAACACAAAAATACGAAATGCTACCTTGCAGTTAGTTGAAGCTTTTTTTTTGTTTCATAAATAAACACTGTATGTCCTTAATAAACATGAACGCAACGCATCAACACAAACATCACTGATACGGATTCATTGGCCAAAGATGAGTATGAGCCGATAAAACAGGACATTTGAAGACATTTAAACACGCAGCACAGAATCTGCTGTTTCAACACTTCATTGAAGCTTTGTGATGTTTCTTCTGAGTGCAATATTTAAATGTAATAGTTGTGCTTGACTGTCACACATGCCCCCCCCCCCCCCCCCCCAAATGTAGTTTAACAGGTTTGGTGTCTTTGGAAACGGCAGACATGAGTGACAGAGTTCATTTTGAGCACTCACAAAGATCAACATGCCGTCAACGGAAGATGATTTTGGACGGCTAAAAATAACACACACAGGCACACAATATGAAATGAAAACACAATGTAAAAACAATGCTGTTATAATTTACTGTATGATTCTTATGGAACGTGCAAATAATAATAATAATAAGTGTGCAAAACATTTCTTATAATTTTGAAATACCTTCAAGTAACTTTGTTATAGAACTCTCAAATCCCCAAAATGTGGTACAGCGTCCTCACATTTTGTTTTTGTTAAAACCCCAAAAGTTGTTCTAGGGGACTCCCAGGATTGAATCCCACATTTGGTGCACTTCCACCAGTGTGTTATAATCTCAAACTGTGTTCCTGTTGGATCCAAAATGTCCTCAGCTCAAGAACGAAAACTTTGACAGAATGGAACCCAAACAGAGGTCACATTTGTTTGGGGACCCTAAATGGGCTCTGAGCGACTGCTGATCGCTTACACCTCTTTCTCCATTTATAATGTTCGTCAGGGTGAAGCAGCCACCAACCGAAGGGGCCAAGTCCAACCCGTCCAAACGGCATCGAGACAGGTTGAACGGGGAGCTGGAGCGGCTGGCCAGCCTGCTGCCTTTCCCTGAGGAGGTCACCGCCAGTCTGGACAAACTCTCCATCCTCCGCCTGAGTGTCAGCTACCTGCGAGCCAAGAACTTCTTCTCTGGTAAATATACTTCTTCAGAGAACGTGAACTGAGTCGCTACTGTTGTTGCGTCGTCAGAGGTGACAAACCTGCAGCACTGCTCATTTATCATGCGCTTTAAAGTCATTCAGTTTGGTATTAGTTTGACTCCTTTGCATACATGGATACATGCGTTCGCATCCGTCACATCAACCTGTTTCCAATTAGTGGGACAGTTTTGGGAGATCATCTTTTGTTTGTCATGAAACTCTGAGAAGATCAGTATCAAGTGAATGAGGTCTGTAAGCATGTTTAGCCTAGCTTAGCACAAAGACTGAGAAGCAAGGGGAACTGCTAGCCTAGCCGAGTTCCATCAATCCTACCATTGTCTTCTTTACATCTTAATGAAAATGATCGCAGTGGATAATGGTGGATAAAGGAGCATAATGCAATGCCTGAAAATAAAGCCCTACAGCATAACAGCAAGCAGCTGGCCCATCGTCAACAAAAAAAAACATTTTCCACAAGCCCAACGTTATTATTATTATTATTATTAAAACATCACGACTTCCAGCAGAGTTGGGTCTTTCAGGTGGCCAGGCAGAACAGGAAGGGCTGGGCGGCATAGAGGTTTTCTGGACACAGCGGAGGTCACAGATAAAAAAGTTGGATATAATGACATGAAATGAGAGTGTGGGTGGATATCGTGCCGGAAAATCTTCATGTTCACAAATTCATTGTCGTTTCCCTTCACAGAAAAGGCTTACAGTGTATAATTATGTATGGACTATGAATATTAAGCCTCAGGACGTTTTTCAGCGTGGGGTCATTGTCTTCTTTGAGGAAGTTAAGCTAGCTGTTTCCCCCCCTGCCAGACCAGACCAATCTCTCGACTGGACACACAGGGATGAAATTGAAATTGATCAATCTTCACTTTGGTTAATTTGGAGAATGAAGATTTGTGGGGGAAAAACTGCTCTTTTAAGCAATATTGATGCGCAAAATCATCCCAGCGGCTCTTCGGCTGTGTGTTTGTAGTGCAGAGAAGCGAGTGACACATTTAAACAGGAGGCAGCAGTTAAAAAAAAGTGGCCGTTATCGCTTTGGTCCCTCCACCCATTGCCAGAATGTCACAACAGCCGAATTGTTCGCTCTGTATTTGTGCTGGATGTGTTTCCCGACATCTCACGGCTCACCGTGTCAACCATGAGATGTGGAGACCACCGCACCAAGAGAAGAGCATGCAGCCACCGCCTTATTCAGATGATTTCATCCCAGGGAAAGGCCCTCAATATTTCATTGAGGACCACGTCTTTATGTGTGTGTGTGTGACATTACTTATTGGGGGATAAGAAGATGGAGTTTTGCTCGGTCTCCATTAAAACTGTACACCGAAGCATCGGGAAGGGGTTTGCATGCCAACGGACGGATGTGTACCGCCTTCTCTACTGTGCGGAGTGAAGACATTGTTATTTTAGGCGAGGATCTTTCAAAGAGAATGCTGCAATGCGGCCATCAGATGCTCTTGAAGCATGAATAATTGAGAGAAACCCTGGAGTTTAAAGAATTTATGAAATGGAGGCAGAGCAGTGTTTGTTTAAGGCAGCGGCTTTTTCAGATGGCTGTTTGGGGTGAGACGGACAGGACACAACACTGGTGAGATGAGTGCGTTTTAGGCGGATGTAGCAGATGCATTTCCTATTCTTATTGTGTGTGTGTGTGTGTGTGTCGTGCAGCTGCTTGGTTCATACGTTGTGTATATAGAGGCTTTTGATGCCCTGAAGAAACAAAATGAAACCCACGCTGAATCTGTTTTCTTCTTCTGACCAATTTCTATTATTACCACTTCAGAGCTATCAATAGTAGTTGTGTGTATGTCGCCGGCTACTCGACCTGTCAGAGTGAATTATTGATAGTGGATTTCAGTACCAATAGGTCAAAGTGTAGCCTATACACAAACCCTCTTGTCTAACTGCATTAGCCTACTTCCTGGACAGTCTCTAAGTAATTAACGAGCTCAGGGCTCCTACATTAAGGGAGCGGCTCCTCAGAGAGAACGCCCCGCGGACCCTGAGGGCCCATCGCTGCGGGCCGCCTCAGCGGTCAGCCATAAGTTGTTGTTTGTAAACACAGCAAATCCTGCATGTCAGAAGCATCTGAAAGTGGGTGGTCTGCTGCGGAGCGGTGACTTAGCTCCAGTACACTCTGGGAACGCTGCCACTGCTTCAACACTCCGCTGTCGCTGCTCTGCTTTGGATGTGCGGAGGAACTCGCGTAGATAAAATATTAAAACGCATCGCGCCGTGGGGAGTTTTTCTACCTGGATGCTGTATCTCCTTTTTGAACAACGCGTTTAAAACACTCTTGGTCATGGGTGTGCATGTAATTGAGTACAGTTAACCCTAACCCTAACCCTAAAGGAGCTGAACAAAGCCCTGGCAGAGTCCGGTTAATCTGGCCGACAGTATTATCCAGCCCAGCTGCCATCTTTGTTATTGTCAGGAGCTACAATGGGCTCGTCCCCTCTCAGCCAGTCTGAAGAGAGGGGCGTTAACTCGCTTAAAACTGTTAACACCGGGATCACCCCACTCAGGGTGTGAGGCAGCCCTCAGCCATAAGAAGCATCCTCACAGCTGTTGTCTGCCTTTTGGATCATGCGTGCTCCGCGTGCGACAGCAGAACTGCGGTATAGCTGATGAGTTAAATATGGGAATTTGTCCGTGAATCCCTTTGTGTCCCTGGAGGTGTTGTAGCCTCGGGTTGTAACTGTCGACAGCGCCCGCGATGCCAACGTATTCTGCAGGATTTACACTCGAGGCCGAAAGCTTTACTGAAAGGCCCCACGTAGTGTTTCCAACAGTCTCAGCAGTGTCACAGATAATTTGGTGTGGAGAATCAGTGATACGCTTATTAGTGTTGGTCTGCTCTCTCCTCTGTATCCACGTGTGAGGTGAGTTTTCCAGTCGGTGCGTCAAACGGGACAAACATAAAGTCACGTTTATAACAAGGAAGGAAATGCATTCAGCATGTTTATTCGGCCTCAGGGATACAAACAGTAAATGTAAACACAACGTTAGGTACCTTTTTACGACCACAGCAGAAAGAAGGGACCATGATGACGAGCTCTATTAGTTTCCATTTGTCAGTTGTTGCTGTTGTCACGAGTCTGCTGCTTACCTCACTTTACATACTGATATTAGCGGACGTGTAGCATTAAATTCTGAGGACGTGCACGGACAAAGCGCTGAAGAAATGCAGGATACGTGGGGTATCAATCATGTGTACACAAAGCAAGCACAGTACGTTTGTAATAAGGAGTGTAATAGACAATGTTTTTAGGAGGGGCTACTGTAGTCAGTCACCGGTACAAATGGCTTCCTTCACCACCCTTTGAAAGCACATGTACATCTTGTTTAGTGTGATTTCTTTTTTCAAGTAAAAAGCGACTGTGGCAAAATTCAGTAAATACCACACACACACACACACACAGCATTATCAACATTATCTCCACACATGCCCTGCAGTATGTAAGACAGCACAGCCTTGTTAGTTCCAGCTGATGAGCCCTGGTCATTCTCCACAGTGAGGATCGGTCGTGATGAGAAATGGTTACGGTGTTTACTGTAGAGGAAACCCTGATCCTGCATGACACAACTAAGCCAATAAGGCCTTCTCCTGGATTTCTTGGAAAAGTCACCACCATCGCCCGCAGCCAAATGGATTCATCCTGTCCTTTTTACCTTTTCCTGTCCCCTCCTCATCCTCGCCGGATCCCTCCTGGTTCTTCTCTTGTCTTTCTGGAAAGGTTTCGGAGGCAGGCTGTAAGAAACAAACGTGCCGTCACGTGCCTGCTGTTGCATAATCTGTACTCTGGCCCGATCCATGTCAGATGGCCACTATTGTGCTCAGAGCTTCAGATAACACTCTAGTTCACAGATCAAACTTTAAACCTGTAGCGGACAGGAGATGGAAATATGATTAATCCTGTGATTTTATCATAACAACATGCCTGTTGTTAAAGCAGCTCTTTCAGATACGCTCTATTGTAAATATAGATGCAGATTAGGAGAAATAATCCCCGTGACTGCAGAGGGATTCACTTTACTGTGGTCTGGTGTTGGCTGTGTGTGTGTGTGTAACACTGCAGGCTAGTGTGTGAATATCGCTCGGTCATAAACAAGTTCAGTATAATGTAAAGCATACTGTTTCAGGTTATAACAGAATCTCAATGAAAGATACCTGGAATGTCTTAATAGGCTTACTGATTTCCACTATTGTTTGATGTTCATACATCATGAGGTTGTAACGTTTCCTCCTGCCAGAGGACAAGGTTCAGCACAGTTTACAGTAAGGCTGCACTAATCAATATTCATACATGTACCATGTGTAATGTGAAAGGTGTCACTCGTACCACAGAAAATGACTCTGTAGCTCCCCTGAGCGTTACAGAGCGGGTTTAGCATGGTTTCGCTCGTTGTTTTGGTGTTTAGTAAAAAGCTCTGACAAAAGGAGAGCGAATATTGGACTTACATTCACAAAACATCACTCCGAATGATGCCATGTGAGCTTTACGAAGAGATGATATGTGAATGTATTTACAGCCTGTTTTACTGCCCCAAAGTAGCCACACAACAACAAAAAGAATCAGCTATTTTCAGTCACTCAGAATTTATTTTAGGAACAGAATCTTTAAACTGCATTTCTACCCATATAATGTAATGTAACGTAAACAGCCCAAAGTTGTTGTGTTTCCTGCTGACAGAGGACGGCCTTCAACACAGTTATACTTCAAACGGGGTCCTCGTGTGTTGAGGACACCGGAGATAATGCCTTTTACTATGACAAGAGCAGAGAAACATGAGGATAAAACGAGACTTCTGAATAATGTTCCTTTACATAAGTCTAAATGGTAGTTATATAATACAGTTTTTACCTAATCTCTCCCAGTTATTGATACACTTTTTTTTGTTCTTTTAGAAAAATGTCGACAGTGTTGACAGTGAAACACGGCAGAAGAGGAGGAAATTAATCTTTCAGAAGTTTCCATGAGGCAGACCATTATATCTGTTATAAAAGCACTGGCTTAAAATGTCTTCCATTAATAGAGAGATGGCAAACATGGACCTGCACAGCACATACATTATGCAACTCCCGCGGGATCAGGATATGGATATAGAAAATGAATTATGTAAAACACTATTCTTTGTTGTACACGTGAAGTTAGTGTGTACGCCGACTGTAGACTCATTTCATAGAAAATACACTAAAGTAGCCTCCTGCGTCTTCCCTTGAAACATCATTTGACTGTTTTGTGAGAAGTCCGTTGGCATATAATGAATTCATGTCAATCAATTCACATTAACTCAGTGTGGCTACATCTGCGGAGCATGTTGCTACATGACAAGAAAAACGAGGCCAAATAACTCAGTTTTAATGAAATTAATGTCCATACATCGCCGCCATGACACCGCACGCATGGAATCGGCACACAGCTGGAAATCTCCGTCCGAGCGGCGCTCGACAATGTTTCTGTAGCCTGCTGCTGCTCCAGGATTTGTTATGTAAGCTGTGTGGCTGTTGTGGAAGTCTTGTGACATGACATTCATCACTGTTTTTTTACTCTGAATGAAGGCGACGCCGTTTTCATTTGAAATACCGCCTCCCCTCCCCCTCCTTCCTGTAGGTCATCTATCTGCACAGAAATGAAAGGCAGAGCTAACTGGGCTACATGATCAGCAGTGGGTCATCCCTTCCATGACGACCCTCCCTCCCTCCCTCCCTCCCTCAGTCCGTCCTTCCCCTACAGGGCTTAACCCCCATCCCCCAGCTCCGCTGATCACGATACGGGCGCAGCGAGGAATGCAGGCCACCAAAGGGAAAACCTGGTAATCAGTAGTGACCCCTCCCCACCCTACCCCGCCCAAATCCCATCACTCCTCATCCCCCCTCCTCCTCCTCCTCCCACCTCTCTGGATCGCCTCTCATAAGCAAATATGCAACCATGTGATCGAGAAACCTCGGGAGACACGAAAGCAGCACAGGGTGCGTGCTTTCCCCCTGCATTAGTGACCGCGTGTTCATGTTCAGCCGCTATATGTGTGGCTGTATGTGTGTGTTGCGTGCATCCATGTGTATGTTAGTGGATGTGGGGGAGGTATGTGCGCATCGCGTGTTCATTTACTGCAGCGTTTGGGGGGTGACGGAGTTGAAACATTCTATATTTACTCGCTGCCATTCACACTCTGGTAGAATAATTAACACAAAAACACACTCACACACATACTGTATGCACTGTACTGTGTGTGTGTGTGTGTGTGTGTACATGCTTACACACACGTTCACTCTCCTGCTCTCTCTCAGTGAGGCGATGTAGAAATGTAATCACTTTCAGCGGTCGAACGATATGGCTTTGTTTTGTCTTTGTTGTTGCACATGATGGCATGTAGTTCTTTCACATGCTTAATGCAGATTAGGATCCTGACAGATTATATAATGTTTTGTTTATTTCAGAAAGTTTTTTAATGCTGTCATGTTTTTAATTTGAAAAACAGAAGAAACATAAGACCCCCCCCCCCCCCCCCCCCCCCCCCCAAACACACAAAGGCTGTATTAGAAAGTGCTACGTATATTTAGCATTAGACGTAAATCGTAAATGGCATTACTGACAGAAGCAAAGGTAGCAGCTGCAGCACGTCAGAACATAATTTCACCTAAAGACTAGCTGAATTCAGGTTGCACTGGGATTGGCACAGTAGAAAAGTAGCACAAAGTTGTAGAAAGAGAGCACACACACACACACATGCACACACAGAGACAGCACGCCAGTTGTCACTACTGATCTGCATCCCGGGTGCTTTCTCTGCAGCTACAGCGCCGACATCCTCACCTGCACTTCCTGATTAGCTGCTAACGTGCTACTGCACAGATTACCACCTGAGCTGAAAGGCTGAACGTTTTAAAGAGCCTCGCAGTGAATTCAGCCAACTATGTTCCCATTCACAAAGATTCCGATGAAATAACATACATGATATATTATATATACAGTCATTTCAATATGTCATAGTTTCAGTTTACTTTCCATACTCGTGAAATGATATGGCTGATTGCTCGGCATACACTTACAATGTCAATCATGTATTATGGATGGAAGACTGACCCTGGATATGCCATAAGTGATCCAATCACATCTCTGCTGTGATCTCAGGAAACAACCTCTCAGTGTGACTATATTTCACAGCTTTTCGTTGGCAACCCATTTTCTCATAGCCTCCATCATAAAGGCCAGCCTGTAGTCTGAGCCCAGGGTAGTTCACCCGAAGATGCATCATGAACTGTGGCTCAGACTTTTAGCAGAGATTCATACATGTTGCATATCTCGTACTTTACGTCCCACAGAGTCAACACAAACTCAAAGATTCCATTTAAAGACGTCAGAAAGAAAAACCCAAAGGTGATTCGATGTTTTGATCAGTTTGTGTCAAATGCAGAACAGTGATTAAATGACTCTCTGTCCAAATGGACAACATTTAAAACCGTGTACTGTGTGATTCTGCAACTGACCTTTTCCTCGTCTCAGACTGATTTGGTGGAGTTACGGAGACATTTCGTGTTTTCCTAGACAGCCGTCAGGAGCAAAGACCAATGACAGACCAGCTAGCAGGCTCTGTTCGGCCAATCACGTGAAGAGTTTGTTGTGTTGGTTTAGTAAAAGAAATATCTGTTGATTTTCTACGGCACAGTCTACTTGAGATAGCCCGTTTGTCAAATATGTTTATGCATTTTCAAAAAGTCAAATAAGCTTATATCCTGGTTTTAGAAAGTAAGTTGTTTGATCACTGTCTACTTTCTGCAGGCGCATTAATGATTCAGTTTGAGAGAATGAGCAAAAACAAGAGAATGAACATAGAACGATCTGCGTGTGAAAGTCACCAGTAATGTGGAGGAAGAGCTCACTATCGCGGCTTTTGATGGCAAAGAAAAACCCGAACCCAGCAGAGAGCGTTTAACCTGCAGCAGTGTTCAGGCAACCAGGAAACCAAGAGTGCTTCATCCTCAACTGTCAATCCTGCAGGTTCATGATAAAAACTCGTGGGGATGTCGCGGAGTCAAAGGCTCAGCTGGACAGAGGTCAAAATGTCAGAATGATGTAAACAGGGAGATGGACGATCAGGAGCCATCTGTGGAGACATGGGTTAAAATCAGGATCAGACGAGTCAGCAGAAAGCCAGATAACGTGTACATTTACTCTGTCACAGAAATGAAGTGTGATGTGTGTGATGTGTGACGGTCCTGGCTGTCTGCGGTCTGAATCGGTCCTGGCATGGATCCAAAATACACTGCGGCTGTTACCACTTCCCTCCACTACGTAACCAGTATGGGCCATGTGGGTGGGGCGTGTCCTCTAATCGTCAGCATTAACAGCAGCTGAGGATGTCCAACACCATGTCTCTGTCACTGTGGCCCGATAGCCCCCCCCCCCATCCAACTCCACCCCCCACAGGCTTAATACGCTGGGTTAATGCTGTCCAAATATAGCACTGTTTCATGATTCAGATTCCTGCCATTGTTATCTCATGTGACCTGACAGCAGAGACATGCAATATGTGGCGTAAACAAACAAGTTAATGCTGAGCGCTACATGCACCGCTCAGTCACTGACAGTGGAAAGCAAGCAGTGTCTTATATATATATAATGCACCATTTTGAGTTGATTAGTTAATTCTATGAATAAAGACAGTCCATAGCACCACTACAAATGCTGCTAACACTATATGTCACTGCAGCTTCGGCTTACTAGCTTACTAAAGTCTGCACAGCACCATCTGTCTAAAAATAACTCCGTATTGACAGACAAGAGAAAGTGTCATTTGGTGTTGGGAGCTCTTTGGCGTTAAGTAACACTTTATTGCAAATCTTTCCTGTGATTGGTTGTAAACACTTTGGTAAGTCTCTTTTTGGCACCGACGTGTGTGTGTGTTTACTTTGTTATCAAGGCTACACGGAAGCCCGTAACAAACGCTCTGGAGAGATGCCAGGATGGCATGTAGGGATTGAGCAGGAAATTGAAGCGACACAAACAGAGAACATCCCCGCTAATCCCGTTGTAAATAGCATGATGGGACAAATTGAAAGTGGTCAAATATTTTGATAAATATTTGCCGTGTGCTAAATGTTTTTTGGGTCTCAGCTTCCAGCAAAGTAAAGCCCTCTGTGAGATAAACCCCAGCATGCCCGGCTCTCCGTGGCCGGGACCAGAGCCAAGCTGGCCTCTGGGTCGCAGTCCCGGGACAGAAAGATTTGTCTTCTGGAAGCGTCGCCAACTGGACTTCATTTGGTTTGGCGGGTCAATGCGTATCTGAATCCCCGTCTCCAAAAACTTACATTCATATTCTCTTCTGGGGTGGATGGTCGCCGTACAAAATGCAGGACTTTGACACCCGAGACTGGGGTTTGCATCCTGCGTCCCATGTGTGGTTAGCTTTGAGACACTAAAATATCTCAGTTAAGGCCAGGGTAAGATCATGGTTTTGGTTAGAAAAAGTAAACACATGCTTCAGAGTTTTCAGTATTCAACCAAAATCGCAATTTTTCTAAATAAGGAATCTAAAAGATTCGGGAGGTTTTTCTCGGTCCGGCTTCTCATATTGATGATGCCAGCTATGTGGGCGGGGCTAATGTGAGCAAGCTAAATGCTAACAGAGAGCAACTGACATATTGCTTTGCAGGTGGAACTCGCTCTTTTGAATATATGTTCTGCAAGTGCCAAGAAATGCAATTACAGTACTTCAGTACAACCATTGGAGGACACGTGGTGGATTGTACATGTGTTCTCATTATTTTAATAATCTAATAAAAGTTTACTTCAGCCTCCTTCAACCTACCTTATCCTGAGGATTATGACGTCACATGAACAGAAGATATTTAATAAATGAAATATCAAAATTCAGATGGTTTCTGTGCCGCCGCCTTCTGAAATATTGGTCCCACGATTTAAACCTCTTGGTTCCAGCTGTCATCACTGTCTTCTACACCATGCAGTAATAAAATGCCTCCAAAGGCAGCTGAGGTATGACAAACTGTATGATTTTCTGGGTCACTGCTTGTTTGTCAGACTTGATCTATCAAATGCTGGAGCAGATACGGTAGCTGAGGGCCGACATGGGGGCCCAGTGAAAACAAGACCCACACCTTTTTCCTGTTTCAGGAATTTTCGAGAATTGAATGAACCAGCAGGTAATATTTAACTGCTGTCGTCTTTCGATTCTGGAGAGCTGCAAATTCTGCACGTGTGGTTCCCCGCTGTAAATGAACAGATGAGGACTTCAGAAGATTCAGAGTTGTGGTGGTTCCAGAACATTTTGTTGCTGTAGTCAGAGCAAATCACGGCACCATAGTCGATCATTCAAACTCTAAATTCATCCAACGACATCTGTAAGACTCCACCTTATTCTGAAGCATGATGCAGATCTGCAGAAAACACTAAATCATTCACCGTTTACAGAGAGGGACCAAGATGATCATTGACGGCGATTTCATTTATAAATGTTTTGAACCCTGAACGTATTTAAATTCCCTTGTCAAAATACAATCTCACCAGTTCCGCTTGAAGGCTTCTTATGCGGTTAATCAAATGACACGTGATTATAAAAAATATTAAAAGTATTGATTTGTATTTGATACAGTTGGAAAATAGATTTGTATTGATGTTGATGATTTGCTTTTCCTTTTGGTTCTGTATGTGTGTTGCTGGAAGATTGCATGTTTGTTTTTGTCATGTTTGATGATAAATAGCGTTGTCATGTATAACCCTAACCCATGTGGGCCAAATGTTTGGCATGACACGGAAATAAAAAAACTAACTGTAATGGAAACAAAGAAATAAGAAAATACGATTTTTAGGACTCAAAAATAGAAAGCATGACTGGAGATTTTGCCGTGACGTTTACGAAAGCTCAGCTCGGAAATAATCAGTGTTTTAATGATAGCAATGTATCGAGTCACAATGTGTAATGTGAGAGGCGTCGCTCATAGTGATGAACCTAAAGAGAATCATCACCCAACTCTGCAGCTGCCCTCCGCTTTACGGAGCTTTATAGCGAGTTGCAGTTCATTGTTTAGCTGTCAGGACCACAACTTCACTGTTTTGGTTCGCTCTCACCGCAGCAGGCAGCTGTTTTCAAAGAAAGAGCTCTAAAAAAGCCACTTAACACGACCTGCTCAGCACCAAACAGCCGAGAGAGACACAGTTAGAGACGAGCCGCTGAACATAGTGGAGCATTTAGCGGCTAAAGAGACAGATGTTTCCCTCAGGAGGTGGTGGAGACCAGAAACAGAGCTAATAGAGAAAGAATATTGGACTTCATCAGGTGGACATAAAAAAAAAAAAAATGACTCCAAATGAATGATAATGTCGCTCCGTAACTGCTGGATGTGTAAATAAGCAACAGAAATTGTACAGAAAACATGCTCCCCAAGCCAAAATGTGAAATGCGACCTGTACTTCAGGTTTATTTCCATCAGAAGGAAGCGAGTGAAAAAGAAGGAGGATGGCCTCACGTGGACGCAGACTGCATCAGGCCTGACCTGTCCACGTCACATTAGGTCGCTTCTGTGTTTTGATGTATGTTGTTTGTTGTCCAGTAACTTTGGAGCTCCATTATGCAAAGATAAGCATGTTTGGGAAAGCCAAGCTGTTCTATTCAATTCACTGGAAAGGCCTCCGGGTGATTGCTGGAGTGCTATTATGCCACATGTATGTGATGGCAGTGGGAATGTAAATTTTTCATTATGTACACTTGTGCCCGCTGAAGCTTGATAACAAGGTCTGCTCTTTGTCCTCCTCTGGCCATTCAAGAGGCTTTCTGTTGGCCCACTTTTTCTGGCTGAATTATGCTACTGACGCTGCGGCGTACCTGTGGTTTCTGATGTGTAAACGACCAAAATACAACACACACACACACACACACGATGTACAATGATTACATATGTGGCAGAGATTGATTTGAATCTGCTAATCATCACACCGGAGTCTCACAAATGTTTTTTTATAATAATCACGAGAGGACAAAATAAAGCTTGTTACGTCATCACCGTTGAATTACAATTTTGTGATTTTGCGGTCAAGATAATTGCTTTGGTATCACAAGGGAGGAAAGCACGTCATGAAATTGAGATGAGATTTGATGATTACAAGTAATTAAATCATTAAAATACTTCTCTGTTGCCTCTCTTATGTTTATAATATTATACAGCACAGAGAAGCAGCAAATCCCCACATTTAAGAAGCTGGAACCAGCTGGCATTATTTGCTTGATGAATGAATTGTTGATTGACCAATAGTCATTCGTCTTTTGTGATAGTGGATCATCAGGCTGCAAACAAAGGGAGAGCGGATGATGCGACAAAGAAGCCTGGCTGATTAAACTGGGGACATTATATGCAAAGCGACCAATAGGCCACGAGTGTACCACATGGATTTATTATTTATTGTTACATTCTTTGTTTTCCAAGCTGTCTGTCATTTTTGAGTAGCCCCTGCATGTCTTTGTGGGACAAGAACGCCACACTCAAGCGTGTCCAGCATATGTGATGCATTGCTCACGGCATTTCCTCACCAATATGTTGGATAAGGTCACACATTGTTCTCAGCTGCTCTCCAAAAGTCGAGTCCGAGTTGTCCGCATGGGAATAAGGTCAGGGGTGTCCAACCAAAGCTCTGTCTCGTGTGAAGGTGCAAGCCACGTCGGACTCCCCACACAAAGCCCATATGCTATCCAGTATCTGCTCTGACTCTCCTAACACCGCCCCACCCCTCAGATGGACTCCTTGTTAACCCCCTTTGCAGACAACAAAAGATCTGACCCAGAACCCAGTCACCCAATCATGTCATATATCACCTCCGGGGTCAAAGGTCATCACGGGTCGCAGCACGGTGCTCCTGCAGGGGTCAGAGCTTAATGTGCTTGACCACTGCTCTCTTTCTCATGACATCACCGCAGCCCATCATCTCACGTGACAGAAATAACAAATGACTGTGGCGATATTATTATTTGTTTTATTAGCATTAATCAACTGGTCATCTACTGACAGTCAAAAATGAGTCCAAAGCGATGTCTTCAAACGGTCAAAGTTGTCAACTCAAAGGCAAGCACACCCTATCACTGAATAGGCTATTTGCTTCATTTGAGTGAATGAAGCGAAGCACTACGTTTCTGCACCTCTTCATGTCGCAGGGCGGTGATCTAACAAAGTGCAGCACTTTGACTCCCGAGACCCACATGTGTTGATGGCTCCTATGTGTTGGTTTGGGTTAGCGCTTTGCTGAAGGTTCGGAAGAGATTGTAGTTAAATGTTAATAAAGACGTTGCGTCTCAAGTCACTGTTGGCGTTTTCTGTACCACACCAAGACCGTGATCTGTCCCCAACCCTAACCAAGTGCCGCCGTGTGCCTAAACGCAACCTTAAAAAAAGTCTAACGATGCTGTAATCACTGCATTACGTTTCCTCTACAGCGCATTTTACTGTTGCACATTAGTTGTATATAAATTGAATCTATTGGAGACACTTGGTTAGTTGCACCTGTACAATCTCTGAGAGGGACGCAACATTAGAAACACCTCTCAGTGTGATGCAGTAGCACCAGCTACACCTCAAAACAAGCCCACAGTTGAATCGACTTCCTCTTCCACACAGTTGTCAACAAACGCTGAACATTTTAAGACATTCTTGCAACACAAGAAATGTGAGACTGTTCTCATGATCATGACTTAAATATATCACTGTGTCATGGTTAATGTTCAACCTGGGGTACACTGGGTAATATTTTCTACATTACTCAAGGCCATAATCAAACTCAGGGACGCAGGGAGGTAATCAGAGTTTGGGGGTTCTGAGAGAAACTCGCTCTGTAATGCTGCCATACTAAATGCTGTGCAATGTTCATTTTTTTGGTATTAATTCAAATTCTTCTGTATTCTGTAGTGAGTGCACAGAGATGATATTACTATCTGTTTTTTCTCATTTTGGTAAAATTGCGAACGAGAGGATTTCAAACACGTCTTTCCTGAAATTAAGCATTTAAACTCAAATCTCACTTGAATTGAGTTTGGATGCACATTATTATTCTGTTCTACTCTATGCAAGATAACACTCCCGTGGCCAGAAGTCTTCCTACATGAGCACTTATTTAACCCAGCAGCCTGCTAACCCCTTCACACGCCTGGTGCACCGGAGCTGCATGGATGTAAGAAAAAAAAGTTATGATGTCACGCTGGGAAAAAGGAGAATCCCATTAGGATAAGAACCGCTGGGGCCACCAGCCAATGAACAACTGGGAGGCAGGAACGGGGAGGGGGGGTTGGCAGAGGGGAGGGAGGGCGGAGCAGGGGGAGTGGTGAGACAGGAGAGGGGGGGGGGGGGGGGCTGAGCTGAGCTGAGCTGAGCTGAGCAAGCAGTAAAGTGCAAAAATAGTGACGCCTGAAGGAAGTGTCGCTTCATCTCACTCGAATGTGCCAACAACACATCTCTCTTTGTCCAGCAGTGTGTTGTGCTACACGTCTGAAACCTGCACACACAAACACACGTCATGACATGTTTGTGCTAAATTAGCTGAAGTACATTTGTTAACCTTTGTGCTTTGTTAACAGTAGCTTTACTTCCTTGTTGTATGGGGAAAAGAATCAACCTTTTTTTCATTCAAATATATATTTTCTTTTCTTATGATCTTATCAAAACCCAACAATGATTGAAGTGGTAACGCATCTCTTTGCCACAAAGATGTTTTATATCTAATATGGCCTACGCATGAACAAATATATATTAGTATATATTATATAAAGTCAGAAATGTATGTTATTCTACGGAGAGATGATACCTATGTTTGGGGTCAGCGGACCTCAGAGAGGTCCTCTTACAGACAAACTGCTATAAAACACCAAATGAAAGATCCAGGAATCCAAATAAACCTTTTTTTGAATTTGAGATGGCTGGTGCTACATAACACTGATCAGAGAGAGAGAGCATATGAAAATCCATTGTGTTTAAGTCATACAATTAAAGAGGGCCTGGGGTCTCCGGGACCCAAAATGGGTTAAGAGAGATGTCTTTTGTTTAGCTGCAGCAAACAATTATTTCCACCTCTGATTCATCTGCTGATTATTCTTTTAATTCGTTGATTGTTTGGCCTAAAAAAAAAAGGGTTAGGGTTAGTCCAAAACATCTTCAAATGTTGGGTTCAACCAACCCAAAACCCAAATGCATGTCATTCGCTATCAGATAGGCAAAGAAAAGCAGCAAACGCTCACAGTTGAGAGGCTAAAAGTACGTGATAGTCAGCTTTCATGCTTAAAAAAGTAGTTGCAGATGTCGTTTGTAAAATGAAATCAGGAAACACAGTGTTGCTGAGGATGTCAAAGAGTAACTCATTCATTCAGTCAGTCTCAGTAAAGTGTGCTCAGAGAGATTCTCAGGAGCCTGAAACAACAACAGGACATTTGTTTTTCTCTTGTAATTTATATCGCTTGCCCGAGTCCAGACCTTTGAAGCCACCGATGTCATAGAAATGGTGATGTGAGCAAGTTAGACAAAATAAAAGGTCTGGATTTGGTGAATTAGACTTTCAGATTGCACGTAATGAATGTTTAATGAGCTGGGATCGGGCGAGCATGCAGCATCTTCAGCGAGTACGAAACATGAGGCAATCTGACAGTCACAGCAGTGCTTTGCAAACATTATCACAGGACTAAAACCTGTCTTCCTCTCCGCACCTCCCTCCTTGTCTGTCCCTCCCTACAGTCGCCCTGAACAGTCGAAACGGAGTGACTCCTGCAGATGTGAATGATGACGACAGCAAAACAGCAAGAGTGGTGGAGACCAAGATTCCTGAAGGCGAGCTTTTGCTGCAGGTCAGTTTTTAAAGCTGTATTTATTCTTATTTTCCTTCGCTCTGTTTCTACCCACAGTATACTTTGTCTTTATCAACTCTTTGATTGATTTTAGGTTCAATATGTGAGTTTGTTTGTGGCTAACTCCAAGACTTTTCCAAACAGCCCGACCGCATTGTTCGACGGGTTCGATATGTTTTGAGGCACAGCAACTTTTGTTGGGGAAACTGCGCTGATTTAATTTGTTTGTCTGGGCAGCTCTTGTGTTTTCTGTTTGTTTTTTTTCTCCTCCTGACAAGTGCACAAATTCTATTTAGGCCAATAACAGAGGCTCAGAGGCTCAGGGCAGCTTACCACTCAATACGTCTGACACAGTCTGCTGTGCCCTCATGAAACATTAGTCAAGGGAGTCTGCTGCTGTCTGGTGGGTAAAACTTGTGCCTGGGACTAATGGGAATATGAACTAAAGAGTTCTACGTCTGGGATAACTTATTCCAAAACGACTGCTGCCTAAATATTGATTCTTTTGAACAGAAATGTGATATTTCGAGGATAAGTAAAAAATGATCGTTGCCGTCATTGTAAAGGAAATGTTTTTGTTACAACTTGAGTCATATTTTTGTAGTTTTGGCCTTCATTCTAGTCAGTTATAGACACATTTATAGGGATAGAAACAAATGTCTTTGGACAAAATCCGGCTAGTTATTTCTCTTTATGTCAGTCAAGTCAATTTCAATTATATAGCCCAATATCACAAGCCCCAAACTTGCTTCAAGGGGCTTTACAATCTGTACCTCCTCTCCACCACGGAGACCCGGGAAGAGGACAGACTACACAAACGCACAAGAGGCAAAACTCAAATGCTAAGCTAAGTGGCTGCTGGCCGTAGCTTCATATTTACCATCCAGACATGAGAGTGGTATCAATCTTCTCATCTCAACCCGAATGTTGAACGACTCCTTTAACACGCCAACTTAATTGAGTCCAACAACATGGAGTGGTCACATGACTCCACAGGCTTTAAAGAAATCCCCGGTGTTAACCAAAACACAAAACTGAACTGAGCCGTAAACCAGCCTGAAACTTACTTTACCGTGTCTGGTTTTCTATGTATGGTTGTGAAGAGCTATCAGCTTTAATATGAACAAGCAACATTCAGATCCAAATAATCATCATTGGTAAATCACCTCATTTTTTTTCTGTGTGGAAAATCTGGACATTTTGCAGGAGTTTCAGCTTTTGAAGAAAAGGCAATCAGCGGACCTGTTTTCCATCCCGGTGAAACCGGGGGAAAAAGTCTCTCCCGGTTCATGGCGGTTTAGTGCCCTCTGTACTGTATGTGTGATTGAGTGGAGAGCGAGCTCGCTGGCTGCCAGATCTTTTTGGGATCTGCTGGAGTCATTGATTTTCCAGTCCAGTTCCTCCCAATGTGCATCACACTGGCATTCCAGGAGAGGAGAGGAAACAGCCTGCCCGCCATACCCCGACCCTACCAGGGAGGTTTCATTATTATGATAAACCTACATTTCCCCTGCTTGTTAGTAATGAGAAATGAAAGCTCATTTGGAGAAAAAGAGGCTGAGTGTTCCACAGGGGGGCCTCCTCCTCTTCCTCCTCCTCCTCCTCCTCCTCCTCCTAATCGCTGGGACGAGAGGGGAGAAGGACAGCGAGCGCTTCACAGGCTGAGGAATGTGAGGTTTATTTCTGAGCCGGCTTCTTTGCCGTTCGTCACATCAGACGGTGGTGAATTATAGAGGAGCTGTGAGCGTATCAATAATTCAGACTCAGAAAAATGGAGGAAACGTGGCAGAATGTATTAATTGTGCTTGTCACTTTTTTTTTTTTTAGCCATTGTTGAAAATAAACACACGCAGAATTGGTCATTTTTGACAATAACTGGCGACAACCTGCTCTAATGATGTAGACCGGCCTCCTCAGTTATTCTTTTCCTCTATTTTGATGCGAAACGTGTGAGCCATCGCTCCTTCTTTTGCTCATGACTGAATCAAATCATTCGGAGCTGGGAGGTTAATGAGTACACATGAGTACACTATCTGGTATTAAAACATATGGCCTCATTTCTGACGGTTGCGCGGCCTTTGACGTCACATTTGGTTCCAGCAGCAGCAGCAGCAGAGCATTTAGCAATTTTCCTGCATTTGAACAAAATGAGTAAATTCACGTTAAGTAAGTGAATGTAGCAAACTGAAAGCTTCATATCACAGTTTAATTCATTAAGCATCTGTTTGGTGGCTGTTCACGTGAAAAAGTCAACCTTGACATTTGGGTGTTTGTGTTTACTGTGGAGGAAGTGTGGCAGATAATTGTGGTGAATCACTGGTGTATTATCAAAAAGAATAACATGGCGTCTCCAGCATTAGTCATCCCTGCGCCCTGTGGGCTGATTTAGAAAAGAGATGACTGCTTGTACGGATGTTTGTGGCTGTGTGAGGACAGTGTGTGTGTGTGTGTGTGTGTCTGTGTGTGTTTGTTGATACGTGTCTGTTTGTTTACGAAAAATGTTCTCTTACCGGGGGAGGGCACGTGTGCGTTTAGTGAGGTGGAAATGTTGGACCAGCTGTTCCCCTTTGAAGAGAAACAATGAGTGCGCTCCATTTCACTTAACATGCTTCCACATTATCCTTTCTAGTCTCCTCCTTTCTAGTCTCCTCCTTTCCTCTCCTAGATCTTCCCTCCTACTTCCCTCTGTGAGCCAAGCAATTATTTTACTGTCGTGCTGCCATCCACTCAGACATCACAAACCTGAACATCCACGCTGTTCACCGACTGCAGCTGCGGCCTGGACTGGCCATCGGGAGCACCGGGAGAATTCTTGGTTCTTGTCCTGGAGTGTCAGGAGAACAGTGTTAAAAATGCAAAATGAAGTGGGTGAACAACGCGGGGCAGCTACAGTCACTTGGGCCGTCAGTTGACTGTGCGATGCACGTTAGTACACATCAACGTAAAGTTCAGTCAGTGTGTGGAGAAAAAAAAGAACAAGAAAGAGAACAAGAGACAGAGATAAGGTGGAGCTGAGGGGGAGCCCCTGCAGGAAAGTGCAGCTAAATGCTGTAAAATGACAGATATGCTCACGAGGGACGCGGCCCGCACGTCATAACATCACAGCCGCCCTTCCCAAGTTGATTCTGTGTCTCAAACACTAATAAACGGGACCAACACCTAATCATGCTCTGTGGGACAGCAGGGAAATCAAGAGCTGTATACTCCTCACTACTCGTGTGGAAGTGATCCAGTTACTCAGAGCTACCAGAGCTTCTTCACGATCAGCACAAGTCCAGTCAGAGCTGGGAGGAAATGCCAGGTGTGAAACAAACACCCTTAATCGTGGAGGTGCAGCTGACTAACTCTTGAAACTGAGGCTGTTTTTAAATACTGTGGATGTGTTATGACGCCTTTTTTTGTGTGTAATACAAACACGTGCAATATACATGGTCTGTTATTAATGTGTGGCCTGGGCTGACGTTAGATTCCCGGCCTGAATTATTACGCCAGGCCGAGGACACAGAAATAGAAGATATTAAATCATTTATGTCAATAAAAAGGTTAGAAAAGGCAA
Organism: Enoplosus armatus; assembly: GCF_043641665.1. Classification (NCBI taxonomy): domain Eukaryota; kingdom Metazoa; phylum Chordata; class Actinopteri; order Centrarchiformes; family Enoplosidae; genus Enoplosus; species Enoplosus armatus. The sequence goes on along the minus strand of NC_092190.1, from coordinate 3,860,240 downwards.
AGGGTTGACATAATATATATATAGCATGTATGCCCACATGCATCATATATCTTTGTTGACTAAGATCCACATGCATCTAGGCACAAAAATGATTTTAGAAACAATGATGCACTTTGTGTTTTAGTGTTGGACTGAAAGTGTTTGATTGTGCCATCTTATCTGTACTGGATTCAGACTTTTGTGACAATATCAGCAAACAACTGCTCCAATTCTGTTCACTTTTGTCCTCTTCTTCGCCTGCCCCCCTCCCTCTCCTCCCTTCCTCGATAATATGTCCTACTAGGAGACAAATGAAAGCAACAGAGAAACGCAAAGGCAAACAATGATCCCTTCTCATGAAATAAGGTCCAGCAGCTTGCCAAACGCATGTCATCCAAGTTGTGCAGGCGACATACACTCATTTGCCAATTTATTAGCTACACCTAACTAAAACTAATGCAGTCTAATACAAACTGCAATAAATCCTCCCTCATGAAGGTTATAATGTTCAGTTTTATTGTATTGCATAATTGTGTGCATCCTTTGTTTGACCCACAGGCTCTCAACGGTTTTGTCCTGGTTATCACTGCCGGTGGGACCATCTTCTTCTCCTCTCACACCATCCAGGACTACCTGGGCTTCCACCAGGTATCAAATCAATACCTATAGTCTTTGTGAATGCCTCTTATAATTGCCTCCAATAGTTGTTTCACCACTCACATAAATAACACAATCAGAATTAGAAATAGAAACAGCGCAGGGGCAAAGGGAAGGGAATCATTCCAATGTGGCGAAGACATGGGAGAACCCCAGTGCGGTCTGGGTCTCCAGAGCTCAAACCTCCAAAGAAGGGCTGAGGTGTCTCCAAAGTCAGGAGACTCTTGAGGGACTGCTATGATGAGCATGAAGAGAGTCAGGTGGTCAACAGATACAGCCTACGAGGAGGCTTACTTTTTGGAAAGTAAATTTGGAGTACTGCGAAACCATCGGAGCAACAACCAGACTCTAAAATAAAACTGTCTGTGTTCCACAGCTAACAGTGTCCCCTTTAGTCATGAGTTTACCGATCATTGATCATTGTTCCTTTAGGTAATGCCTAGTGTGAGCTGCTGACAAGCTGCCAAAGCAGTTTGAATTTGCAGGGAGGGGTCCTTCCCCTGCTAGCTCTCCTTTTTTGGAAGGGCCACCAAAACGTTGGGGCCGTTACCTGTACATTAAGTAGGTCCAGAAGCTAACAGTGTAAGAATAGGCCTGGTGCTAACTTGGCTACCTTTATTGTCCCATGTCCATCAACATGCTCACATGGGCGTCGCTCAAGAGACTCCCTTTCAGAATCAGACATTCTGGGTCATTGTTCTTGTAGCATCTCTTGTGGTGGAAGAAAACAGTGCGTCGACCAGAGCGTGTGATTGAAAACAGATCAATTGCATGTGACACATTTGAGATTTGAACGTATTAATTAGTTAGCAGTTTATTGCTGCTCAGGAGCAGAGTTAGAGTAGTTAACATCCAGAAGCTCTGTTTCAGTAATTGATAGGTGGGTCTGGATGGGTGGCTTGCGTGCAGCATCTGCTGGGAGCTGCTTGGGGGTCTTGTTTGATCCATTGGTCTGGTCCCTGCATGGTGCAGAGTCAGAGGCTCAAACAACAGCAAAAAAGACCTGGCCTATTTATAGCTTGGCCTTTTGCGCAAACAAGCAGTCACAGCAGTGGGCTGCAGTGAACAACACATCTCTGCCTGAGCAGCGCCCACTGAGGCTCTTTGGACAGCTCAGTCCACCCGTGCACTCATGTTTTGTAGAAGTAAACACTACAGTGAGCGTTTTCTCGTACATACTACTGGAGCCACACACACACACACACCAATGTGCCTATGTGAATACTGCTACTAATGCTACTGTTGCTACCACTACTACCACTGACGGCACTGCAGAAAACACAAGAGCAGCGCACCCAGGTGACTCGAAACTATTCCGAAGCAACCTAACAATAACCCTAGAAACCACCAAGCAACACACTAGGAACATCCAAAAAACTCTAATGACCACCTAGTAATGCCTTAGCAACCATTTAGCAACACCTTAGCAACCATCCAGAACACTATGGCGGCCACCTTGCGACAGTATCACCCACTGAACAGCTACTCCCCAGAAACCCGACAGCAACTATTAGCAACAACACCGAACACATGTCATGCCAATCTAGCAATGCCTTAGCAGCCATGTAGCAACACGCTAGTGACAACTATGAAACATTTGACCTGCCAAGACAACCAAAACTACAGCTCACGTTAGCAACACTCTTCCCGTGCTGCAACGTCGTATTCTGCATGTACATTCTGAAGAAACGTAATATTAACCCTTTTGTTTGTCATTGTTATTGCGCTGAAAGCCAGCAGGATTATTAATATTAGGCACATTACGACCCACAATGATGAAGTCACAGTATAAATGAAATCCCCATACTAGTTCTTTTTCAGCTGTGTCAGTTTGTCTACATCCTGTATGTCTCTACTTGCATGTAACTGGTTTAATTTGGCATGAGATAATTCTTCCCCCTGTTGCTTTTTCTCAGACGGACGTCATGCACCAGAGTGTGTATGAGCTGGTCCATACGGAGGACCAGCAGGAGCTCAGGAGAAACCTGCACTGGGCTTTGAATCCTCCTGCCGCTGCATCTGCCATTACCCAGGACTCCCCCCAAGGTGATCACTCTCTCCACCTACATGAATCTATTATTAAGACCACAACAAGACTGAGAGATCCTGGTGGGACTCAACACCCTTGCTGCATGACCTGGAAACTGTTAAACAGTGCTTTGAACAGGTGTCTGTGTAAAGTGTCTGAGCCTGTGTGAACATATATATTTGGACCTCAATATCAGACGGTTAAGTACACACAGTTTAGGCATTAAGCTATAAGACCATCCTCAGGTCAGGTCACATGACCCTGTAATCTTCACTGTGGCTTACGAGGTGAAGTGGTCCCAGATCTGTATTTGGGTTGTAAGATGCTTATGTCTGTGCGCTTTCTGTTCTGAGCAATGTGTTTAGGCTAAGACCCACAGTCCCGGGACAACTAAACCACTTCTGCACTGAGAAACAGTTTTCAGGTTCCCCCCTCTTAGTACAACAAAGCCTTGGTGTATGTGTTAAGACAGTTAACTTCAGGCCTCATTACCACCCGCGACAGAGTGTGGCTGGTATTGTTTTCACCCTGTGAGTCTGTGTGTGTCATCATGGCAAAATGTGGTCCTGGAGACACCTACTGTAGCAGGAAGTGCCACAGAAGAGTACTTTGCCAGGTGTTCACATGTCTCTCAGTCTGTGGACAGGTTTTGTCAAAGCGTGATGGAGTCACAAAACTTAACAGGTGTGGAGATGAGATCAAAATGAAGGCCAAGTTCGAAGATGGCTGTGGTCCGAGCAAGGGTGCCGGAATTAGGGGGTAGGAAGTAGGCCCCCCCACTTTACGCCCGTGGCTCAGATTTGTTTTAAGTGGCAGATCACTGTGAATGGTCGTTTTTAATGGATGTTTGCGCAAAATACAAATTCATTGTGTTGGTTAATGATGAAAAGCCTCTGTTATAGAGGTGTTTAGTACATGTACAAACTAATCTTTAAAGTCACAGTGAAATGGAAGTTATGCCATCTTTAGCTGAAATGCTAGAATGTGAGCTGGGTATCATTTTGAATAACAATCAAATACAGAGCGATACGGAGCTGTGGAGGATTGTTGAATTCTGAAGTTTAACTGACTTTATAGTCATTGTCACTGACATCAGCTCATATTTTTTGTGAATACAGAGATGGAACCGGACAGCAGCTCAGCTGTGGTCACCTACAAACCTGAGCAGCTTCCCCCAGAGAACTCGTCCTTCCTGGAGAGGACCTTTATGTGTCGCTTTCGCTGCCTCCTGGACAACTCCTCCGGCTTTCTGGTAGGTTAAATGTTCCACCAAAAGGGAGAAAACCTGCAGACTGAACGTATATTTTTTACCAGAGCCGGAGACAAAAGACTTCACAGTTTGGACTTTGGACTTGTACCTGTTTTCTGCAAATAGAGGTCAGTGTGGGAAGCTTTTTAATGTAATGGGCTTCATAGACATACAGTCCGCTCCCACAGATGGACCACCCCACTCCTGCCCAATAACTCCCACCCACAACAAGGTTTTTTCTAAAAAGTTTGCCTTCACTATTGTGCCTTCTGTAGATTATAGAGATACTGCTACCATCACTAAACAGTTTTTAAGAAAACAAAAAGGTTCGAAAAACTACTCGAGGTTGAGGCCATGTGCTTCATAGAAACACAGTGCAGTAGTGGGGCTAGGTGGGAGGTGTATTTTCCTAAAATACAACCCTATCACGTTTATTGTGATAGCAATAGAAACATGTCAGTCAGAGCAATGCCTGGCAATGGTAATATTGATACATTTGAAGGACTTTGAAAGACAACTGTTTCAAGCCTTTCCTTTCCCTCCATCCTATTTTCCTGTCTTTACAGGCTTTGAACATCCAGGGCCGACTTAAGTTTCTGCATGGACAGAACCAGCGGCAAGAAAACGGAGGAAAGGCCCCGCCCCAGCTCGCCCTTTTCGCCATTGCGACCCCTCTGCAGCCGCCATCCATCCTGGAGATCAGGACCAAGAACATGATCTTCAGAACCAAACACAAGCTGGACTTCACACCCATGGCCTGTGATGCAAAGTAATGACACTGACATGCAACATATACGAAAGCACACGTACAAAATGTCTTTGCATCACGAGACATTTTACCTTATGACATGTAATGGATTTTTGTGAGGATAAAGGCAACCTGTGTGTTTATTTTGCTTCAATACTTTGAAGGTCATTCAGATATATATGTGAGATATACCATGTACCATGAACAATGTTTTGAAAATGAATTATGGTCTTTTTTGCACAGGGGGAAGATAGTGCTGGGGTACACAGAGGCTGAACTGCGGGTACGAGGATCTGGCTATCAGTTCATCCATGCAGCAGATATGTTGTACTGCGCAGAGAACCATGTCAGAAGTAAGTTCTATTGGCAAGCCCACATGGCTTAGGGGTTAACACACAGACCATGAACTGCAACGTCCTGGTCTCAGTTTGGCTGGGGGTTTTTTTTGTTGTAAAATCTCTCTCTCCCTCATTTCCTGTCTTGTCTCTACTAGCGCTATCTAATAACAGCAGAAAATACAAAAAAAATGAATAAGAAAAAGAGTTAAGTTCTGTTATCATGTTATTCTAGTGCTTACTGCATATTAGTTAGGAAAGATATACTTTTGTGAAGTTTGTAAATCTTTCATCACATCATTATTTACGCCAAAAATGATGTAATTGATGTAAACTGAACATAATAATATATGTTGTAAGAGTATGGCATTAAAAGCGTTGGACTCGGATGGACTCACCAACATAAATCTAAAGACAGACTTGACTCTTAGTACTCTCCTCTTAGTACACTTGCTCTGATCAAAGACCTTTTGATTATGCTGCCACTTCCTGGGTTACTGGTCTACATAAACTCATTAAATACTTTTTAATGAGCTGTGCTCACAGCTGTCTCAAAGGTAGCAGTTCAGAAGATTTTACACCATTCTGTTTTAAGACTTGATGGGCAAAAACATATTCCTCTTTACTGCGTGCGAACACAGTTTTAAAGTGGTCCAAAAGACATGCATGTTATGTAGTCTACAACCGTTTTATCATGATAATGATATGATAATGATAATGGATGAATATACAGTAAGAGTCCATCCATCTTTGAGGTTTATCTGACAGAAACATGTTGCGATTTTAGATTTAGTCCTGTCATAAAAGTTGAGGAGGTCTGGTCCAACCTGGTCAGAGAGTTCAGGCAGCTTTCGTAAGTAATCCCTCTGGATTACGGAGCAGATTGAGCAAAGCTGTAGAGCTGCCAGAGGAGAGGATAGGGCACACAAATCCACTGCATGAGCAAAGCATCAGAGATGATCCATACAGCAGCACCAACACACAAACACGTCAGAGGTCAGATATGGTACCAACCACTCTCTCAATACTGTAGTGCAAGGGTCAGTGTAGTTTTATCTAGATGTAAAAACAAGTACAACTCATACACCGAAGCTTATGATCCATGTAGAACTCCACCTTTTCACCCTCAGTCATTTGTGATATGAAGCAGTGAAAACACATGACTACATAGAGCATATTTGTAATAACTAATAACTTGCTACAGGATGTCAGTCAGTTGGGTCGTCATTCCAACTTTGGTGCACTTTCAATCCTATGTTTCTCAACAACTAACTTTGCCAGATGTCAATGAAGGTTTCTCTTGATATTCATGGTTAGGGAAGATCGCTAACTTGCCACCAGCAAGCCACAACTTCCATTTATTCAGGATTTACAGGATCTCTTTCGATATAATTTCCATTTAATATAAGTAAAGCCACCAATACAGCTTTAGACTCATTGCTAAAGAAGTGCTTTCAGTAGATTTAAACTCATTTTGTAAAACAGTTCACTCATTATAACTGTGTTTGTGTTCCACATTTGTAGTGATGAAGACCGGAGAGAGTGGTCTGACTGTGTTCAGGCTCCTCACCAAGGAGAATCGCTGGAAATGGGTCCAGGCCAATGCCAGGCTGGTGTACAAGAACGGCAAACCAGACTACATCATCGCCACCCAGAGGCCTCTTTTGTATGTCGCTATTCGTTTATGTTGTGATGTAAACCAACAAAATGTACCAGTTGTATTCAAAGAGAAACAAAACAGGCTTACTGCAACAGAACCTTGATATAATACACTGCACGTGTATATTAAAATCAAAGTTTATACAGGGACAAATAATAATTTCCTGTGTGTTTTAATCTGATTTATGCAGGGAGTTTAAGAGTTTATTCAAAGAGGGAAGCAGGTATAGTTTTCAGTTGATGATGTGACACACAAACATGTATGACACTTATAAGACACCTTCAATCATGGAAATGTGGGTAAGAACCAAACCAGCAATTCTGCTGGCAACCAAGCTAGCAGCTTTGATGCTTTGTAAATGAATTGCCGTGGCGAGGTCTCCAAACGATAATCATGTCCTCTGTCTTTATAGGGATGAAGAGGGAGGAGAACACTTGCGTAAGCGTTCTATGCATCTACCCTTTACCTATGCTACAGGTGAGGCCCTGCTCTACCAGTCCAACCATCCCATAGCTGGCTTTAGAGATGGAGGCCATGAGAAAAATGGCACTAAGTCAAAGAAGAGTCGGACTGACAGGCTGATAAGGGATGGTGTGGACCCTGGCTCCCTTCTAGGGGCACTCATGAGTCAAGATGAGTCGGTATACGTTTGCCAGCCTGCCCTGGAGCCCAAAATGTCATTCCATAGCAGCTTCTTTGGAGACCAAATGGGTTTCTCTGACTCTGAACCCTCCAGCTTGCACAGGAGCTGGGAAGGGCCGAGCAATGGTGTGCTGGTTCCAGGCATCACAGAGCTAGGCAACAGCTTTGACCCACTTCTGGCTACTCTGGACTCCCTCTCCCTGGAGGGCCAAGGGGTTGTGGATTCGGAAGAGGGGGGTTGTTCAAACGGCGAACTGTTTGGGGCTCTAGAGGGGCTGGGACTGAGTGCAGAGGACCTGGAGCTGCTGCTGCTGGATGAGCGGATGATCAGAGTTGAGATGGACCCTGAACGCGTGCCCACATTGGACGACCTGCTTACAAACGATGAGATTCTTTCATATATCTATGACTCCATAGAGGGTAAGACTGATTCCACAGAGCATGCAGGACAGGTGCCTCCCAGTACTGCCTCAGCGACATCCACAACAGTGTCACTACCTGCAAGTAATCCCACCTCTGACACTAATGTGCAAATGCAGTTTCTGCACCGTAAGAGTTCCCTGGTGGGTCAGGCTCCCATTGTCCAGCTGTCCCAACAGATGCAACAGCATCTCAACATGCGATCAGGTAAAGCGGCGCATGACTGGGGCCAGCCGAGTGACCATTCAGCTAACATGATAGCTAACGGAGAGCTGCTGGGGCAAAATCAATCAATCCAGAATGGACAATGGACAGCCCAAGACATTCTGGTCACTGCAGGGATACAACTGGGACACTATAATCCACAACAGACTATTTTCAATGGAAAAGCCTCAGAACTGGATGGAGAGCTTCATCAGCAGCAAACGCATCAACGCTACCTTCAGCAGCAGCAGCAACCCAGGATGCAGAACCATCTCTCACAGCAGTGCCATGCCAAACAGAAGGCAGCCAACCTCAACGGACTGTGTGGCATCTCTAGCTCAGAGCATTCAGCGGGGAAATCCCAGTGGCAGGACTATGGATTCAGCGAGAGTCTGGGCAGCAACCCCTGCCTTGATAACAGCCAAAAACCTCTGACAAACACCTCAATAGATTCTTGCATGGATTATAGCATGCCTGATATTGACAATGCGGATTACACTATTAGTGGAAATGGTTTGTTTGGGAGGAGTGGACAACAGCACGGGGCCGAGTCCACAGTTTCATCCTTTCAAGGGATGAACCATAAACGGCAGCAGGAGCAGATCCCAGTTCCTTTGGTCCAGGTCATCTCCAGCCTGTCGCAGTGCCCTCCCCCCAACGCCTCCCTGGAGCAGATCCTAGGAGTGAGCAAGCCTTGCCGGCAGTTGGACCACTATGGCATGGTGACCTCTGAGATCCCTCATGACCCCAGTCCCAATAAGGTGAGGTTGCTGAAACACTGACATGTTGTTGTGGTATTAAAAGCATAACTAGCTAAAGCAGTTTGAGCTTGGAAGTTCATTCTTGAATTTTGGGGACAGTATGTGTAAGTGGCTCAAAAGATAACACTTTCTAGCTTTCTGGAGCTTTTAGCTCTTAGCTAAGAAGTGATCTTCATAGTATCCAGCTGCAAAATAACCTGTTGGGGAAATTGTTCTCAAAACTTTTCAGAAAGCTTTGCTGCATCATCATGCATTATATCATCATGTTTTTGGTGGTAGCCACACTACTAGTGGTGCTATGGTGTCTGTCCAATACTTTCGTCCAGAGCTGCAACGATTGGTCAATTAATAGATCGAAACTAAATTAATTGGCCATTATTTTGATAATAATTCATTGTTTCAATAATTTTTCAAATAAAAATGCCAAACATTTGCTGATTCCAGGTACTCAAATGTGAGAAGTTGTTGCTTTAAATTAATATTTTGGGTTTTGGACTGTTGGTTGGACAAAACAAGACATTTAACGACGTCATAGTGTGCTCTAGGATATTGTGATGGGCATTTTTCTTTACAATTTTCTGACGTTTTAGAGATCAAATGATTCATTGAGAAAAGGGTTATGAAAAGATTGGGACATACATTCATGATTCCCAAAGGATGAATCTCAGTTACTTTGGTGATCTGCAGAATTGTCATGTAACTCCACCAACAGCTCAACTTCTCCATTTGTCCAACATTTCAGTTTATGACTAAATAGCTCAAAAACTAATGACAAATTCTTATGAAATTTGGTGTGGCTGTTCATGACATACTGAGGATAAGTCATAATGATTTTGGTCACACTCTGACCTTTCCTTTCAATGCTTAGCCTAAAATTTCCAACTGTGCCACCCACAGGGTAATCTGTCAACATTTCATACATGATATCTTAAACTCTAACGGGCAGACAGCCACGACATTTAGAGAAAATTCAAGTTTCCCACTGAAGGACCCAACGAGTTTGAGCGATGCCTGACCAGCACGCAGAGTATATTGTAATACTCTCTCCTGTGATGCATTACAAATACACAAATATGAACACATAATAGCACATACCCTATCTACCTTTGGTCAGTTCAGCATTTTGCCGGTGTATGGTCTTTCACTTGAGTGACAGTATTTGTACAGTATATGTATGTATTTTTGTGCATCTTAATTTCTAAAAAGTGTCATGACATTTTTTAAAGGACACTGATTTGGTGATGGATGCTACCTTTATCTTTCAATATATGAGGTGTCATCTTTATGTTATAATGCTCGAAGAATAGTGTGAGTATCATGTTGTGACTAACCCCGTAGGAATCATGGGGTCAAAATGTTTAGTGCTTGTGTACCCAAATAAATAACCCAATAGATAAATAAATACCCAATAGATTGCTTGGGCATGCACATTTGCATCTTATTATCTCATAAAATCTGTACCTCTGGTAGCGGCAGTAACACGTCTATATGCCAGAATAAAAAATAGTTGCCAATCCAAGGCAGAAACCTAAGAAGAGGCGCCGAGCTGTCTTCTTTTTTTCTCTCCGTCTGTGTCTTGTTTGCGTGTTTTGATCGTTTAGGGTCATGGCTCAAAGATTTGAAAAGTGAAAAGACGTGATGTGCAATTTGTTTCCTCTCTGTCTCTGTGACCTACAAAACATGGACGCTGTTCTTATTTGCCGCAGAGACTGGAAGTGTTTGCAGACAGGATGTGAAGAGATGTATCAGGTTTAGTTAATGTCGTGGTGAGTTTCTCAACCACCAAAACAATGTTGCAAGAGACCAAGACGGGTAAAAATGTGTCCAATAAATACCAGGGTACAAAAACATGTGGGCTGCTACTGAGGGCGAGAGAGGACCACCTGAGAATTGATGAACTATATTGTAGATAATGATGAGTTCCTAGAGAACAGACTGGGAGATACTATATTAATGAATCCTTAGATAATGATTAGTTCATTAGTATCCGTGAATCAGAATAATGACCACTTTATGTTACTTTATGATTTTAATTGTACTTTAATAGTTTAACAGACACGACTTCCGTAACGTAATGGTCAGATAATCAGAGATTTAATTGACTCATCCAGTCAATCATTTGCTACTGAATTCTGGGGGAATACTGTTTATATAAAAGGATGATGAAGCCATAAAACATGGAGTCTTTGTGGGGCTCTACTTGCTCCATATATTACTGTCTTTCGTAGTATTAGATCCAGCTGTGTGTGTGTGTGTGTATTCATGATGTCCTCTTGCCTTGTTCAGATGGAGAATGGCTGCATACTGAACAGTACTTACCCAGGAGGCTGTGCTCTGCCCAATAGGAATGGAGCAGCGCCCCCTACTGTGCAGATGCCCGGCCCTGAGACTTTGTCCAGCCTCCCCGACCCGCCAGCCACCGGCTTCTACCTCTGACCAGCTGACCAGGAACAGTCATGCAGCAGGACTCTGTTAACGGCCAGAAACACACAATGACTGGACCAGCCTTATACATCTAGATTACATAACAAACAAAAGCTGAATAAACGTAGGCCCATATGTTTTTCTTTCTTTCGTTTTGGATTTGTAATATTTTTTGTTGGGGGGGGGGGGGTGGGGGGTTGTATTTCAAGTCATATTATCATATGAGTCCTTTGTTTACAATAATGCAGTCAAGAGTGCTCAGTTGAGTTTATTTTAAGTAATAGAGAGAGGCAAATATGAGTTTTTAAAGCTGAATTTTACAAATCTGCGTTCAGATACAACACGAAGCACAATTTAGATTTTAGTGGCAACAAATATTATGGATAGTTTTTTTTTAGGGGGGGGGGGGGTTTCAATACCAATTATTCAATATTTAAATCTAAAAAAAACCGAATTTAATATAGGTAATGTAATGTGATTTTTTTTTATATATTTTGCACGCAGTGAAAGGACAAGATAACCCAAGGAAGAGATGTCTTAAAACATTTAGATATACTGGATTAATATTGGGTGTTATAGGTGGGTCAATGATTGATACCAGTTTACCAGTGGAAGCTGAATATAAGCCAATAAATATCACTTGTAGTAGATTAAGGGATTAGTCGGTCAACAGAAAATTGATTTATCATTCTGGTCACTTTGCAAGCAGACCGGCTTCTCAAATGTCAGGATATTTCTTTGTCTTATGTATGGAAGTAAATGGAACACCTTTGAGTTTTGGAGGCGATCATCTGAAGACGTCATGTCTGGCTCTGCGACATTTTGCAGAGCAAACGCTAAATCAAGACAATAACCAGCAGATGAATCAATGCACAAGCAGGCACAAACAGATGCAGACGAACTGAGAGAGAGGTTGTTGTATGTCTCCACTTCATGAATGTACAGACACAGGAGCAGAAAGGAGAGGAGGGGGGTCTGGAATATTAGTATCTGCCCAAGCATCAAATGCAGTTCTTCATCATGTGACTTTATTCTATTGTCTCTTTTTCCTGATTTGGTTTTAGGGTTAGGGTCATTTGATTCGCTTTGTATCTGAACGCACCGTAAAACACACACACACACACACACACACACACACAGTGTAACCCCGTCAGTGCAACTCCAGCGGGATTACAGCTTTTTGATACTGGCAGTCGACAGGACATCAGCATCTCATGGTTTTCCCTCATGCTACAAGAATGTAATCTTTCAGTGTTCGGTGATTTCTTTGTTGAACAGTTACTGCTTGTCAACAGTGAGATTAACCATTATATGTTTGGAAAAAAGTATAGAATATGGAAATTATGGCTAGATATATCCTGCACTTTATTTCAAGCACCCACGTAATGCAGATCTGTAGTCAGGGACACTGAGGTTATTAAAACAACAGACCCTGTTTATCGTTGACCAGTTGGCATTTTTATTCTTATTTTGAGGTACATTTCAGGTGACGGGTTAATGTCCTCACAAGCACAAACACTTCTGTACAACTGCTAGTGTCATCATTTTTGTTTTTTTTTATCTTTCACCACTTGAATTATTGTTTTTGTTGTTGTTGACAGTGTTGATAATCTTGGACCTCTGGATGGAGTTTCCTTTCTTTTGTTTTGGTCATAAAAGTTGAACCGACTCGATTAGAAGAAGTCCGTTTTCTTTCATTTTCTGTATTTATTCATGTCCTACAGCAAGTATCGAAGCACTCTTGATTGTTTTGAAGTTGACGTGTAAGACATTCTCTTGTATCAAAAAGAAAAAAAAAAAAGCAGTGGTTGCATCAGTGAAAAACGATTCTACGGTGAATTCAGACCCAGCTCTGTTACAGTAACTTGTGTTGTTAAAGGAAAAGGTCTGACATCTTGTTTGCTGCCTCTGCCCAGAGGTGGAAGAAGTGATATAAACACATGCTGGATGCACAAGAGATGAAATGATATCAAACATTAGAAAACAAACAAACCCCCCCCCCCCCCCCCCCCCCCCCCCCCCCAAAAAAAAGTGATACTTTCCCTTTTGAATGGTGGAAAACTTGGTGATACATCAGGTCCGTTCATTTCAGGTCTACACAGCATCTTGTAGCAGTTACAGAATGGCAAACACTGAAAAAAACCAAATGTGAGTGTTGAAAAGATACAGTTCTGAATGTTTCTTGTACATAGCAAAATGAGTGGGAAGTGACGCAGAGAAGAATTATTTCATCAAGAAGAGATGCTGAAAAGAGATTTCCGTTCAATTGCTCAAATAATGTCATTACTATTGGTATTAATATTATTGTTATTTGTTTTTATGTTGAAATGTGATACACGCGTGGTTCCATGTCATTCGAGCTGACTCGCTTTCTTTCCCTTTCTTTTTACTACAGCAGAAATGTTTGCTATATTTAATATGATTGATGTGACTTATTAACAATGTGAAGAAGAAGAAGAAAAAAAAAAGATGTGCGTATAAAGGCAAACAAGCTTTGACAAATACAGGTATGTACATAGATTTACGTCAAGTCACTCGTTTCAAGCACTATTTTTTAAAACACACGCTTATCAAACTCTTTTGTTGATTCTTTTTTTTGTTTGTTTGTTTGTTTGTTTGTTCTTTTTTTGTAAATAGTACTCTCGTCACAAAACACTGGACTCTATGACAGCCTGAAAACGGTGCCATACTTCTGAGACTTGTTAAATAGGCTACAGCGTTGGAGAGAGTTTCATTTTGTCTGTTTGTTTAGCCACAGTAACTTTAACATGCTAACAGGACAGCGTGTAGACGTCGCAGATTTGACCCTTTGACTGCTTGTTTCAAATGTATTCTTTTCTTCCTTTATATAAATAAAGGATTCCTTCAATCACGGTGAGAAAAAAAAAAGAAACACAAATCATCTTGCGAGCGTCCAACTCCGACTCTCCCTCTTGAGTTTTGTATTCACTTGGACAGGAAACAGCAGGGATTTCCAAAACCTCTGTCGGTGACTCCTTTACTGTGGACCCCTGACATGTGAAGGTGCTATGTGTAGCATTTTTAGCAATCAATAAATCATTACCACATTAACTCTGAGAAGTCTGCACGTGATTCCTGTAAGGCCACTGCCCTGGCTCACAACCGAGGAGGAAAAACAGGCACGCTTGACAGATGGCGGCGGTGGAATTTAACTTAGTACATTACTTAACTAAGTGCTGCGCTTAAGTACAAATTTGGGATACTTGTACTTTATTTTAAGTAGTTTCTTCTCCTGCCACACAGGGATATGTTGTACTTTTTTTTTTTTTTACTTCACTACAGGTGTTTGACTGCTTTGGTTACTTTGAGCGATTCATTTACTTCAGCTGTACATTTTCATGTGTTTTGTGATTTGCAATCGATAATATAATCGCTCAGTCATTTTCCGTGCACAAATGGCACAAAACATTAAATGGTTCCAGCTTCTCAAATGTGAGTTGGACTGGGGACATTTGTCTACACCGAGTACTTTTACTTTTAAGACTTTAAATACATTTTCCTGATTATACCTACATACTTTTACTGAAGTAACATTTTCAAAGCAGAACTTTTACTTCGTAGTAGAGTGTTTTCACAGTGTGGTGTCAGCACTGTAGTAGTAGTAGTACATCAGACCTTCAAATCTAAGTTGCAGTATAAGTATTGTTTTGAACAGAAATCAGTCCAGGAATCACTTCAGGAGTTCATCCCCACTGAAAATTCAGGAGTTATCTTTTGGAATGAAAGCCTTGTTTTGTGTCCATCAGTTTTGTGATCACCCCCGCTCCTTGGAGAGCCTCTTACTTTCCTCTCAAGCAAACAGGGACTCGTGCGTCCTTGGAGCTGTCGTTGATGGAGTCGGCCTGACGTTGCAGAAACTGCATTCAGACTTCACGTTAATTCTTTGCGATCAGCCGGCTGCCAGAGGGGAGCAGTGGCAACATGAGTAGGCGAGAGAGGACGGGCGGTCACAATATGGTCTTTACACTGTTACAGGCTTCTTGCACTCCAGTGACCCCCTTGTGCCTTGCTCTTCGTGTCATCGGTGGCGCAGCAAAAAGACGAGCAGCATGGGAACCGTTATGCGAAATCACAATTAAAAATGAAAGCTGAGGCGTGAATGCAGTTCAGAGGTGGCGTGTTTGAGACACGTCGGCCTCTTCTTCCTTTCATTCATATCAAAACACTATGAAGTCTCACCAACATCCCTCAAACACTCCCACAGGAACGTAGCCGTGCGGTCCTCATTAGTGTATTACATCCACCAAGTGGGGAACGCCACATTTGATTGAAGCTTGTTGTTCTAAGAGGTGACACATTCAAACAAATACTGTATTGTGAAGTACTGGATTTGATTTAAGCCCCCCCCCCTACAAATTGAGCAGATGATGGATTTTCATATTGAACCTGGTGACTAAGAAACAGCTGACACACATGTGGAAGGTTAGAGTCTAAACCAAAGCACAAGTCATTTGTCAGAAGTAGTTGAGAGTAAATCCCTGATTTACCTCAAACCCCTCAGTTAAATAAAAATCTCCCCAGCATGCGGCTGCTGTAATCCTCGGTGACATTTTGTTTTCTTTGTATTCAGTAAGGGTAAGGGTAATATCACCCTTTGATCATGGCAGACAGGGATGTGCATTATATGCACTATTATTAGCTCCCCTGGATTTTGATCTTGCGTCATTCATTTTCAAGATAAAGACAATAATATAGGAAATGAATGCGAAGATTGTGAGACGGATGTCAGAAAGAGGCAGTGAAAGTGTCTCCTGAGGGCGTAGCAGCATATTTCCAGGGTGAGGTTGAGTGTTTGGGGGGCGGGGGGGGTGGGGGGGGGGGGCACTAAAGCTCACATCTCGCCTTGTTTTAGTCTAACAAGGCAAAAGAAAGAACAATTGGACTAAGTGTGCCTAAAGGACATTGTTGTAGCTGCAATGTTGGGTGTGGAGACGTGAGCTCTGGCAGGCCGAGGCGGCCACGCTGGCTGCAGACATCATCTACATAATAACTCGCCAATTAGACTCTCTGAAGTAGAGAGAGAGACAAGTGAATCATCACCCCACTGCATCTGCCCCCCCCCCCCCCCCCCCGAGTCTGTCATGGCCACACTGTGGTTTTCATGGACACTAAATACAGGAAAACCTCCTGCATGTAGAAACAACATCATATCATTACACAGTTTACCTCAATTCTAAACTGTGAGTGTCGATAGGTTCTACCGTCTCATCTTGTGGACGGCGTTTTATTTGACGGACGTTTTGCTTTGCAGTTGAATGATGAGCTTATAAAAGGCCTCGCTTCACTATCTATTAAATCAGTGGTTCCCACCCTTTTTGGTTAGTGGCCCCCTGCCAAGAGGCAGTCGGGGGCCCCTTGTCACGTTTCAGACGTTGATCGAGTTGTTAGCAGTTTCACCAAAGTGTGACATCGCATCTAAACTTTTTTTTATTTCAGTACCCAACCTGGGAAAACTTCGACCAGCACTGAACATCTGCGTTAACAATCGTATAATCTAATGGATACATATACCACTCACAGGGGCCAGTTGTTCCACAGAATGCAGTACTTTTACTTTACTTGAAGCACATTTAGTGGTCCCTCCTCCAGCCATGTCTTGGTCACTTACTGTAGATGTTTTGTGATGATATTGCCGTGGCACAATGAAAACTCTGCACAGCCCCTCACAGGTGTTTTCACTTAGTCGGAGCTCTGCTGCAGTTGAAGTTGGGCGGAGTTATGATGGGAATTACATGAGCTCACGACACAGAAACTAACAGCGGAGTGAGGATTGAAGATGTCGGCCAATCTCAAGTCTGCACACCCGCACAGTCCTGCGGAGGGGTTCAGGCGAGGGACTAAGTGACACGCCTGTGTGGGTGCACCGTGGCTTTACGGCATTTGGCGACAGACAGGAAGAAAACCCACCCGAGGGGAGGTGATCCCGGTTGAAAGCTTTTATTTCAGGAATGTCTCTAATACCTAAATACCTCACAGCTTCAAATGAGTGCACTGGCTTCAAATGGATCATACTCACAGTTTTGTTTTTGTTTGTTTTTTTTTTGCCTCTGACGTGAATGTGTTTGGTTTTTTTTATTTCCTCTGGGATCTCCACGCGACACAGACTTTAACAGAGTTTCTGTCTGATACAGTATTTCACATATTCATTGAGATCAATCATTTTGTGCGTGTGTGTGCAACACAAAAAGAATCATCATTATAACTCCAGTTGGCCTCCCTGAGTGTCCAAATATAGCTTGTTTTTAATAATTAGACTGTTTTATATGATTAGACACGTACTATAGCCCAGTTACAGCTACTTGTTGTAAAATGTGCTGGAAACACAGTCGAATATGAAGCAACTTCCAATAGATTCAATCAGTGTTCCGAGTCTCCCTCTGTTGTTCACTTTGGGTACTACACTGGCTTTCAAAACGTTCTTTGTCCTTTCGGAGGGGAAGGTCTGTAGAATCAACTCAACTCAGCACGTGGTGGATTTTGAGTGTGAATGTTTCTGATGAGCTGACGGACGTTCATGTGTTCTTTTATCCTACGACTAAAACCTTGGATCAGCGGGATAATTCATCGCCACAAAGCTGAAGAAGCAGCGACGCCACAAATCCATGATGATCTTATAGAACATGATGCACTGCTGTCGATTAAGCTGCCACACCAACAGCATGTAGAGTTGTTCAAATGAGCTCAACCTCAAACATCTACAGCAGTAAAATGCAACATGCACATCAGAGCAGCAGGAATGTTCATCCGGAAACATCAGATATGATACTGGCAACATTTTTCTGCAATGAGTACTTTTACTTTTGATACTTTAAGTCAATTTAGCTGATAGTACTTACATACTTTTACTTAGTAAGGTTTTGAATTCAGGAATTCTACTTGTAGCAGAGTATTTTCACAGTGTGGAATTACTATTACTTCAGTAAAGGATCTGAATACTTGGCACATTCTCTATCATTTCTTCCAATAGAGCATTTGTGCTCACATTTTCTTTTTGTTTAAGGGGTCTTAAAGTCACATAACATATTTGATCATAGCATTTTCCTCAATCCGAATGAAGCACACGACTTGAAGCCACTGGCAGGGTAACGTTTCGCAGTGAGAGGATGCCTGAATAAAGCACTTTCTACACTTTGTGGCACCCATTCAGTAAAGGCTTCAGGAGAGGTTGCTTTGTGTTTTCTTTTGGCTTACAATACGCACGAACCCCAAGGACTGGAGACGAGAGGGACCAGAGGGCAGCAACAATAACAGACGGTCAAGATATTGGGATTCAAATTTCACATGACCTTCTTCTTGCCGAGTGAGGGAGAATCACCTCCTCTGGACTGTATCTGCATGTTACCACGCTTCTTACACCCTCCCTCTGAATCCGTGTCTGTGAAACACCTTTGAGAGTCAAAGACAAAAAAATATTCAATGTCAGGTCAAGATAAATACAGGAAATGGAGGGGAAGCTAATGGTAAGACGATTTAGGACCAAAAAGAAAAGGAGGGGAATGCATAAAAAAGAGCCTGATCTTTGATTGTCTGTCCCGGGGGACTAAAGCCTGTCCTCAATGTCACTGAGCAAGTCAGCAAACATGCAAGAAGTCTATCATTTGGAAAACTGACTTGAACAGGGCTTTCATGGGGCTGTCAGGTGTAACCAAAAAAAAAATCATGTGACAATAACATTATACAACGACTTAGCTGCTGTGTGCAACATCGTCCACTAGATGGCAGTAGCACACAGTGAGAGGATAAAGACAGTGGAGCAGCTGGCACATGGCCTCCATGCTGATAAGGTGATGTGTTCAGTGGGAGGAGGAGAGGCTCACGCTGGCAGGAAAACCAGGAGAGACGGGTGAAAGGGGGCGAGAGCGACGTGTTAAACACGGTTACCTCTGGACGAAGGCCAGCATCCTCCTCTTCTGCCACTGAAGACTGAAGCTGAAACAGGAGGAGAGGGGGCACAAAAACGCCACTTACCACACCTCATACGTGAACTTAGCCAAAGCGGAATAATGAAAGGGCAGCATAGTTTGTTCAGTAGTTGTTGTGATGAATAAACCGAACTCAAGAAATGAACGGAAGACTTTTTCACATTCACTCTTGCATGCTTCAGCCAAACAACAACATGCAGTTGATGTTTCACCACCAGGCTCTGGAAGGGATTCATCCACTCGTGTCACAAAAAGCAGAACCGAAAAGCTACCACCAAATTATAACCTTGCTGATGCAATGACTTGGACAGTGTCTGGCTGGTGGTAATACAGCTGAGACACACTGAAATGTGTGTGTGTGTGTGTGCTCCATTAAGGTCCAGTTTGTAGGTTTAAAAGTGGAGTGGAAGCTTTTCCTGCCCATCCGTTAAAAAGGAAAACGCACAACAGTGTCGGCCGTTGTATCCAGACGCCATTGTGAAAATGATGCGAGCAACTCTGATGTCTTTCTGTAACCGATACATCGAGACGCTGGCTCGACATTTTCAGATTTGTGTCTACCCTTCACAGTCAGCTCGTCCCCATCTATCGCCATAAGGCCTGTATTCACACAGCTGCATTTGAGTCTCCACATGTGATGGCATGATATCTTTTATTCTGTCTGTTTCACTGATTTCCCTATTTCTTTTCTATCCATATATTTACATTCTACATTTGTCTGTCAAGGCATGTTTTTGAATTTGCCCTATGCAGTGAATAATTTGACTCTGTCCACTCTGCAGAGCAGCGGCTGCAGTGAGCAGAGACCCGCCCTCCAGCACCACAAAGGGCCTCACACTCTACGACACCCTCTATCCTTAGACCCTTGATCCGCTTAAGGAAAAGGTTGGAATGGTAAATGGAGGTAATGGAGGAGCAACAGGAGACGTATAGACAGGAGGAGCAGCAGTACAATAACAATATGGTACGTCAAGCATCTTCCAGGTGCCACCAAGTGCTGGTTGGACCAGGACCAGAAAAAAAACCTTCCCTGTGCCACTGAGACCTGGAAAGAGGGCAGACGACAGACGCACCATCAATCCGTCATCATTATCCTGTGCTGCGGCACTTACTGGGGCCAGTGACCCTTGACAGACAGCCAGTCACACCTGCTGGCATTTTCACAGTCAAAGATTCACCAAAACCTGCAGGAAACCGGAACACCTGGAGGGGAACCGACGCAGGCGTTGTTGCGCGTACATCTCAAGGATAACTGTTCAACAATACAAGAGCCAAACCTTCAGGACAACATGCGCGTTCCTGCTCCCCAGAGGAGGAACTCTGGGGGCTTTCAGAGAGGGGGCCGTGCTGGTCACAGGGTTGGCAGTCTGATCCCCAGCACCCCCCTGTCAAAGACACTGAGCCCCAAAGCGCCACCATCAGGACAAAATGATGTTACCAAAACAAATGAGCACACAGCTGTGACGCCATGCTCCTGCCCATTAGGACTAAATAATAATAATAATAATAATAATAATAATAATAATAACCGTTGTTTGACAATAATTCATAAATGCTTTAACTACACACACATATTTTGTATTGCTAATAAAAGTCAGTGAATTGAATTGAGAGAGAGAGAGAGAGACAGAGAGGGAGGGGAGGGGAGGGGAGGTGCTGGGGGAAGAGGAGAGGGAGGGAGGTAGAGAGACCCTGGCGGACAGCAGCAGAGAGGGAGGTTGGACCGGGAACAATAGAGAGAAACGAAGCCAGCCCTGAAACACCAAACAAACCGAGAGGGCGACAGAAAGAAAGAAAGCGAGCGAGGCGGCGGGAGAGAGAGAGAGAGAGAGAGAGAGACACACAGAGAGAGACAGAGAGAGAGAGAGAGAGAGAGAGAGAGAGACGGAGAAACATGTGAGGAATAAAGACGCGAGGGTTTTTCCGGAGCGGAGGGCTTTCTTTCTCTCTTTCCTTTGTCGGTGGATTGTATTGAACCGGATTCCGGTATGAACCCCGCAGAAGCGGCCGAGGAGGCGCCCAGCGACCCCGACACCGATGCCTTCTACAAAACAGGTAGGTTCCGCAGACCGGGCTGCAGAGTCCGGCTCCAGGTCTTGCCACAAAGGCGCCGCAGCTGTGGCGAATGTCACCGCCGAACAA